>NC_088406.1:11493920-11793920 GCF_034236695.1 Oncorhynchus nerka
GTATCTCTCATTGTAGGTACAGTGATGTGAATACAGTATCTCTCATTGTAGGTACAGTGATGTGAATACAGTATCTCTCATTGTAGGTACAGTGAGGTGAATACAGTATCTCATCGTAGTTACAGTGATGTGAATACAGTATCTCATCGTAGTTACAGTGATGTGAATACAGTATCTCATCGTAGTTACAGTGATGTGAATACAGTATCTCTCATTGTAGGTACAGTGACGTGAATACAGTATCTCTCATTGTAGGTACAGTGACGTGAATACAGTATCTCTCATTGTAGTTACAGTGACGTGAATACAGTATCTCTCATTGTAGTTACAGTGACGTGAATACAGTATCTCTCATTGTAGTTACAGTGACGTGAATACAGTATCTCTCATTGTAGTTACAGTGACGTGAATACAGTATCTCTCATTGTAGTTACAGTGACGTGAATACACTATCTCTCATTGTAGTTACAGTGACGTGAATACACTATCTCTCATTGTAGTTACAGTGACGTGAATACAGTATCTCTCATTCTTCCTTAGCTACCCAACTACTTATGACTGCTTTTCCTTTCTGTTGATACTACAATACGTGTTTTTAAGGCGTGTTTGTGTGTGTCCTCCCAGCCATGTAGAGCATACAAACAGTTCATGATAGACTTAGCCAAGCTTATCCGCACCGACCGCAGCCTGGTGGTCAACGAGACCCAGATCAGAGAGGAGGTCACCAGGGTCATTGAGCTGGAGAAGGACATCGCCAATGTAAGTTCCACTCCGCTGTTCTAGGAAACACCTGCTTTACTTATGAGCTGCTGTTGTGTTGTAACAAATGACTGTGAAGATGAGTGAGAGATAATGGTGGTCCTCTAGATCAGGGGGAGGGAAACTCCAGTCCTCGAGGGCCTGATTTGGTGTCACCTTTTTCTAACCCTGGCAAACACAGCTGATTTATAGTATATATACTACCGTTCAGAAGTCTGGTACCTTTTTCTAACCCTAGAAAACACAGCTGATTTATAGTATATATACTACCGTTCAGAAGTCTGGTACCTTTTTCTAACCCTAGAAAACACAGCTGATTTATAGTATATATACTACCGTTCAGAAGTCTGGTACCTTTTTCTAACCCTAGAAAACACAGCTGATTTATAGTATATATACTACCGTTCAGAAGTCTGGTACCTTTTTCTAACCCTGGCAAACACAGCTGATTTATAGTATATATACTACCGTTCAGAAGTCACTTAGACATTTCCTTGTTTTTGAAAGAAAAGCACTTTTTATTTTGTCAATTAAAAAAACATCAAATTGATCAGAAATACAGTGTAGACATTGTTAATGTTGTACATGACTATTATAGCTGGAAACGGCTGATTTAAAAAATAAAGACTATCTACAGAGGCCCATTATCAGCAACAAGCTAATTGATCATTTGAAAACGCTTTTGCAATCATGTTAGCACAGCTGAAAACTGTTGATTTTAAAGAACACTTTTCTTGGTTACTACATGTTTCCCATATGTGTTATTTCATAGTTTTGATGTCTTCACTATTATTCTACAATGTAGAAAATAGTACAAATAAAGAAAAACCATTGAATGAGTAGGTGTTCTAAAACTTTTGACCGGTGGTATACAGTTGAAGTCGGAAGTTTACATACACTGAGGTTGGAGTCATTCAAACTAGTTTACATACACTGAGGTTGGAGTCATTCAAACTAGTTTACATACACTGAGGTTGGAGTCATTCAAACTAGTTTACATACACTGAGGTTGGAGTCATTCAAACTAGTTTACATACACTGAGGTTGGAGTCATTCAAACTAGTTTACATACACTGAGGTTGGAGTCATTCAAACTCATTTTTCTACCACTCCACACATTTCTTGTTAACAAACTATATTTTTGGCAAGTCGGTTAGGACATCTACTTTGTGCATGACACAAGTAATTTTTACAAAAAATGTTTAGGCAGATTATTTCACTTATAATTCAGTGGGTCAGACGTTTACATACACTAAGTTGACTGTGCCTTTAAACAGCTTGGAAAATTCCAGAAAACGATGTCATGGCTTTAGAAGCTTCTGATAGGCTAATTGACATAATTTGAGTCAATTGGAGGTGTACCTGTGGATGTATTTCAAGGCATACCTTCAAGCTCAGTGCCTCTTTGCTTGATATCATGGGAAAATCAAAAGAAATCAGCCCAGACCTCAGAAAAAAAAATGTTGACCTCCACAAGTCTGGTTCATCCTTGGGAGAAATTTCCAAATGCCTGAAGGTACCACATTCATCTGTAAAAACAATAGTACGCAAGTATAAACACCATGGGACCACGCAGCCATCATACCGCTCAGGAAGGAGACGCGTTCTGTCTCCTTGAGATGAACGTACTTTGGTGTGAAAAGTGCAAATCAATCCCAGAACAACAGCAAAGGACCTTGTGAAGATGCTGGAGGAAACAGGTACAAAAGTATCTATATCCACAGTAAAACAAGTCCTATATCAACATAACCTGAAAGGCCGCTCTGCAAGGAAGAAGCCACTGCTCAAAAACCGCCATAAAAAAGCCAGACTACAGTTTGCAACTGCACATGGGGACAAAGATCGTACTTTTTGGAGAAATGTCCTCTGGTCTGATGAAACAAAAATAGAACTGTTTGGCCATAATGACCATCGTTATGTTTGGAGGAGAAAGGAGTATTCTTTGCAAGCCGCAGAACACCATCCCAACCATGAAGCACGGGGTGGAGGAGGGGCTGCAGGAGTGGCTGGTGCACTTCACAAAATAGATGGCATCTTGAGGAGAGACAATTAGGTGGATATATTGAAGCAACATCTCAAGACATCAGTCAGGAAGTTAAAGGTTGGTCGCAAATGGGTCTTCCAAATGGACAACGACCCCAAGCATACTTCCAAATGGGTCTTCCAAATGGACAACGACCCCAAGCATACTTCCAAAGTTGTGTCAAAATGGCTTAAGGACAACAAAGTCAAGGTATTCGAGTGGCCATCACAAAGCCCTGACCTCAATCCTATAGAACATTTGTGGGCAGAACTGAAAAAGCATGTGCGAGCAAGGAGGCCTACAAACCTGACTCAGTTACACCTGCTCTGTCAGGAGGAATGGGCCAAAATTCACCCAACTTATTGTGGGACGCTTGTGGAAGGCCACCCAAAACGTTTGACCCAAGTAAAACAATTTAAGGCAATGCTACTAAATACTAATTGAGTGTATGTAAACTTCTGACCCACTGGGAATGTGAAGAAATAAATAAAAGCTGAAATAAATCATACTCTACTATTTATCTGACATTTCACATTCTTAAAATAGTGGTGATCCTAACTGACCTAAGACAGGGAATGTTTACTAGGATTAAATGTCAGAAATTGTGAAACTGAGTTTAAATGTATTTGGATAAGGTGTATGTAAACTTCCGACTTCAACTGTACATACATACATGCATACATGCATACACGCATACACGCATACACGCATACATACATACATGCATGCATGCATATCTTTAAAAAATATATTTTCCTATTTGACCTTCTATCCCTGCCACCCCTAAACGGAGTAAACTAATGGACAACAACACTGAGGCCTCTACATCCTGCTTATACATACTATATACATTTTATGGACAGTCTATTTTCCAATAGTTGTATTTTGTTAGTGTTTACTCCTGTCCTTCCTCATCCTCTCCCATCTATTTCTGATGTCCATCCGGTTTTTCTATTTGCCATATCTTTCAAACTGTGCTCTTTCACAAGTTCTGAACCAATATACGTTTTACAGCTCTGGTTCTTACCAGTTGGTGTGGTACCCAGGTGCTGCTGGTTCTTACCAGTTGGTGTGGTACCCAGGTGCTGCTGGTTCTTACCAGTTGGTGTGGTACCCAGGTGCTGCTGGTTCTTACCAGTTGGTGTGGTACCCAGGTGCTGCTGGTTCTTACCAGTTGGTGTGGTACCCAGGTGCTGCTGGTTCTTACCAGGTGCTGCTGGTTCTTACCAGTTGGTGTGGTACCCAGGTGCTGCTGGTTCTTACCAGTTGGTACCCAAGCCCTGAGCCCATGTGCTCTTTCTAAACAGATTTGTAACAGATCAACAGGTCCCATTGCTCAGTGCTACACTGCTGCCTTTTACAATAGAACCAGCATTTTTATTTACACCCCTTGGCCTCAAAATGCTGTTTGTTGGAGGTGTGTCTGGACCTACACTGCGGTGTGTTTATTGACAGACGGGCCTTTATGATGCCTGTTGTTGATTAACATACGGTTTATCAACAGGCCACTGATACTCCAGAGGACCGTAACAACCCAGTTCTACTCTACAACAACATGGAGCTGGGTGTTCTCAATGCTAACTTCAGCCTGGAGGTCGACACACAAGTAAGAGACTGTGGATGTGTGCATGAGTTTTCTGCTCTGTTAACTATGTCTGATGATGAACCCCCTCCTCTCAGGTGTTTGACTGGAGTTACTTCACCAGGAAGATCATGGGGACGGTCGGCATCACTGTGCATGACACGGAGAGTGTCATCAACTACGCACCTAACTACTTCAGACGACTCAACCCTGTCCTGGCCAAGTACACCAAGAGGTGAGCACATTGACTCAGCCTTGTCCTAGCCAATTACACTGAGGTGGGCACATTGACTCAGCCTTGTCCTAGCCAATTACACTGAGGTGGGCACATTGACTCAGCCTTGTCCTAGCCAATTACACTGAGGTGGGCACATTGACTCAGCCTTGTCCTAGCCAATTACACTGAGGTGGGCACATTGACTTAGCCTTGTCCTAGCCAATTACACTGAGGTGAGCACATTGACTTCAGCCTTGCCCTAGCCAATTACACTGAGGTGGGCACATTGACTCAGCCACAGAATTGTAAATTGATGATAAGCATCAGTTATTCAAACATTCTAGTCTAGTGCATTGTAGCTAGTTGCTGGTGTAGTACATCCATGTTGTTGTTTCCAGAGACCTGCAGAATTACATGGTGTGGCGTTTTGTCATGAACATGGTGGTGGGTTTGAGCAGACAGTACAGAGACACCAGGAAAGCCTTCCGCAAGGTACAGACACACCATCTCCTCCTTTTACTCTCCCCTCCCGCCTTTCTCTCTACGCCGTCATCTCTTCCTACATTTCACTATCTCTCTGTGTGTGTGATGTCATCAAATCAAATTTTATTTGTCACATACACATGGTTAGCAGATGTTAATGCGAGTGTAGCGAAATGCTTGTGCTTCTAGTTCCGACAATGCAGTAATAACCAACAAGTAATCTAACTAACAATTCCAAAACTACTGTGTAAGGGGATAAAGAATATGTACATAAAGATATATGAATGAGTGATGGTACAGAGCAGCATAGGCAAGATACAGTAGGTGGTATCGAGTACAGTATATACATATGAGATGAATATGTAAACAAAGTGGCATAGTTAAAGTGGCTAGTGATACATGTATTACATAAGGATGCAGTAGATGATATAGAGTACAGTATATACGTATACATATGAGATGAATAATGTAGGGTATGTAAACATTATATTAGGTAGCATTGTTTAAAGTGGCTAGTGATATATTTTACATCATTTCCCATCAATTCCCATTATTAAAGTAGCTGGAGTTGAGTCAGTGTGTTGGCAGCAGCCACTCAATGTTAGTGGTGGCTGTTTAACAGTCTGATGGCCTTGAGATAGCCATGCTGCGTTGTCCCCCTGCAGGCGTTGTACGGTACCACGTCGGAGGCGGCGGTGTGGCGGCAGTGTGCCATCTACGTCAACAACAATATGGACAACGCTGTTGGAAGGCTGTACGTAGAAGAGGCCTTCTCTGGGGAGAGCAAAGAACTGGTGAGGTTAACGAGGGGGTGGGGGGAGTGTGTGTGTGTGTGTACCCCACAGCCCTGTATGTTTTACGACACAGCAGCAGTGGGGTAGTGTGTGTGTGTGTGCTGAGCAGTGGATATTACTCATCTGTTCTGGTGCTGAGCTCCTCACACACTGCCCACTAACACCTGGAGCCACTGTAACACCTAGATCCACTGTCCACTGTAACACCTGGAGCCCCTGTCCACTAACACCTGGAGCCACTGTCCACTAACACCTGGAGCCACTGTCCACTGTAACACCTGTAGCCACTGTAACACCTGTAGCCACTGTCCACTGTAACACCTGTAGCCACTGTCCACTGTAACACCTGTAGCCACTGTCCACTGTAACACCTGAGCCACTGTCCACTGTAACACCTGGAGCCACTGTCCACTGTAACACCTGGAGCCACTGTCCACTGTAACACCTGGAGCCACTGTCCACTGTAACACCTGGAGCCACTGTCCACTGTAACACCTGGAGCCACTGTCCACTGTAACACCTAGATCCACTGTAACACCTGGAGCCACTGTCCACTAACACCTGTAGCCACTGTCCACTGTAACACCTAGATCCACTGTCCACTGTAACACCTGGAGCCACTGTCCACTAACACCTGGAGCCACTGTCCACTGTAACACGTGGAGCCACTGTCCACTGTAACACCTGGAGCCACTGTCCACTGTAACACCTGGAGCCACTGTCCACTGTAACACCTGGAGCCACTGTCCACTGTAACACCTGGAGCCACTGTCCACTGTAACACCTAGAGCCACTGTCCACTGTAACACCTGGAGCCACTGTCCACTGTAACACCTGGAGCCACTGTCCACTGTAACACCTGGAGCCACTGTCCACTGTAACACCTGGAGCCACTGTCCACTGTAACACCTGGAGCCACTGTCCACTGTAACACCTGGAGCCACTGTCCACTGTAACACCTGGAGCCACTGTCCACTGTAACACATGGAGCCACTGTCCACTGTGACACCTGGAGCCACTGTCCACTGTGACACCTGGAGCCACTGTCCACTAACACCTGGAGCCACTGTCCACTGTAACACCTGGAGCCACTGTCCACTGTAACACCTGGAGCCACTGGCCACTGTAACACCTGGAGCCACTGGCCACTGTAACACCTGGAGCCACTGTCCACTGTAACACCTGGAGCCACTGGCCGCTGTAACACCTGGAGCCACTGCAACACCTGGAGCCACTGTAACACCTGGAGCCACTGTAACACCTGGAGCCACTGTAACACCTAGAGCCACTGCCCACTGTAACACCTGGAGCCACTGTAACACCTGGAGTCACTGTGACACCTGGAGTCACTGTAACACCTAGAGCCACTGCCCACTGTAACACCTGGAGCCACTGCGACGCCTGGAGCCACTGCGACGCCTGAGCCACTGCGACGCCTGGAGCCACTGCGACGCCTGGAGCCACTGCGACACCTGGAGCCACTGTGACACCTGGAGCCACTGTGACACCTGGAGCCACTGTAACACCTGGAGCCACTGTCCACTGTAACACCTGTAGCCACTGTCCACTGTAACACCTGCCGCCACTGTCCACTGTAACACCTAGAGCCACTGCCCACTGTGACACCTGGAGCCACTGTGACGCCTGGAGCCACTGTGACGCCTGGAACCACTGTGACACCTGGAGTCACTGTAACACCTAGAGCCACTGCCCACTGTGACACCTGGAGCCACTAACACCTGGAGCCACTGCTACACCTGGAGCCACTGCAACACCTGTAGCCACTGTCCACTGTAACACCTGGAGCCACTGTGACACCTGGATCCACTGTAACACCTAGAGCCACTGCCCACTGACGCCTGGAGCCACTGTGACGCCTGGAGCCACTGTGACGCCTGAGCCACTGTGACGCCTGAGCCACTGTAACACCTGGAGCCACTGCCCACTGTGACACCTGGAGCCACTGTAACACCTGGAGCCACTGTAACACCTGGAGCCACTGTAACACCTGGAGCCACTAACACCTGTAGCCACTGTGCACTGTAACACCTGTAGCCACTGTCCACTGTAACACCTGTAGCCACTGTCCACTGTAACACCTGTAGCCACTGTCCACTGTAACACCTGGAGCCACTGTCCACTGTAACACCTGGAGCCACTGTGACGCCTGGAGCCACTGTGACGCCTGGAGCCACTGTGACGCCTGGAGCCACTGTGACGCCTGGAGCCACTGTGACGCCTGGAGCCACTGTGACGCCTGGAGCCACTGTGACGCCTGGAGCCACTAACGCCTGGAGCCACTAACACCTGGAGCCACTGTAACACCTGGAGCCACTGCCCACTGTAATACCTGGAGCCACTGCCCACTGCAACACCTGGAGCCACTGTCCACTGTAACACCTGGAGCCACTGCCCGCTGTAACACCTGGAGCCACTGTAACACCTGGAGCCACTGTAACACCTGGAGCCACTGTAACACCTGGAGCCACTGTGACACCTGGAGCCACTGTGACACCTGGATCCACTGTAACACCTAGAGCCACTGCCCACTGTGACGCCTGGAGCCACTGTGACGCCTGGAGCCACTGTCCACTAACACCTGGAGCCACTAACACCTGGAGCCACTAACACCTGGAGCCACTGTGACACCTGGAGCCACTGTGGCACCTGGAGCCACTGTAACACCTGGAGCCACTGTAACACCTGGAGCCACTGCCCACTGTAACACCTGGAGCCATTGCCCACTGTAACACCTGGAGCCACTGCCCACTGTAACACCTGGAGCCACTGTAACACCTGGAGCCACTGTAACACCTGGAGCCACTGTAACACCTGGAGCCACTGCCACCTGCCACTGCCCACTGTAACACCTGTAACACCTGGAGCCACTGTAACACCTGGAGCCACTGCCCGCTGTAACACCTGGAGCCACTGTAACACCTGGAGCCGCTGTAACACCTGGAGCCACTGTGGAGCCTGGAGCCACTGTCCACTGTAACACCTGGAGCCACTGCCCACTGTAACGCCGGGAGCCAATGTAACACCTGGAGCCACTGTAACACCTGGAGCCCCTGGTCACTGTAACACCTGGAGCCCCTGGCCACTGTAACACCTGGAGCCACTAAGACCTGGAGCCCCTGTCCACTGTAACACCTGGAGCCCCTGTCCACTGTAACACCTGGAGCCCCTGTCCACTGTAACACCTGGAGCCACTGGCCACATGTGGCATGTCACATAAGTGTGTGTGTTTTAAATACCCCCTGTGTGTATAGGTATCTGATTGCATGGCTGCCCTTTTTAAATGTGTGCCACACTGCCTATTTCCCCTCTTCTGTGTCTTAACTGTCCTGTATGTCCGAATGATTCGCTGTGTGTGTGTGTGTGTTTACATGCATAAGCCTGTTCTGATCACCTGTTGGCTGACACAATAAGGTCTCATACCATTGAGTTTACTCTTACACAAATCATAATCCAAACACTCATATTAGCAATCAAACGTTCAGTCAGCCCCCTCATACATACCCAGCTATTTTAAACTCAAGATGACAACCATAACATTTCAATGCTCACTCTAAAGCATTTCTTTCTTTAACATTCTGAAAGGAGACATCTATCACGTTCTGTTTCAGAGATCCACTGGTGAAATGATCAGTACATGCTGATCTCTCTGTGTGTGTGTGTGTGTTAGATGGAAGAGATGATCTCTGTGATCCGCGAGGTGTTCATCAGTAACTTAGACCACCTAAGGTGGATGGATGTCGAGACCAAGAAGGCTGCTGAGGAGAAGGTGAGACTCACCTGCCGATGATTTCCACCTGTTGACCTCGAGCGGATCTTTTCACCTGTCTCTGTATTACCTGTCTGTCTCTCATCTACCTGTCTGTATTACCTGTCTGTCTCTGTATTACCCGTCTGTCTCTCTTCTACCTGTCTCTGTATTACCTGTATGTCTCTCTTCTACCTGTCTCTGTATGACCTGTCTGTCTCTCTCCTACCTGTCTCTGTATTACCTGTCTGTCTCTCTTCTACCTGTCTCTGTATGACCTGTCTCTCTCTTCTACCTGTCTCTGTATGACCCGTCTGTCTCTCTTCTACCTGTCTCTGTATGACCCGTCTGTCTCTCTTCTACCTGTCTCTGTATTACCCGTCTGTCTCTCTTCTACCTGTCTCTGTATTACCCGTCTGTCTCTCTTCTACCTGTCTCTGTATTACCCGTCTGTCTCTCTTCTACCTGTCTCTGTATTACCTGTATGTCTCTCTTCTACCTGTCTCTGTATTCTGTATCTACCCGTCTGTCTCTCTTCTACCTGTCTCTGTATTACCCGTCTGTCTCTCTTCTACCTGTCTCTGTATTCTTCTACCGTCTGTCTCTCTTCTACCTGTCTCTGTATTACCCGTCTGTCTCTCTTCTACCTGTCTCTGTATTACCCGTCTGTCTCTTCTACCTGTCTCTATTACCCGTCTGTCTCTCTTCTACCTGTCTCTGTATTACCCGTCTGTCTCTCTTCTACCTGTCTCTGTATTACCCGTCTGTCTCTCTTCTACCTGTCTCTGTATTACCCGTCTGTCTCTCTTCTACCTGTCTCTGTATTACCCGTCTGTCTCTCTTCTACCTGTCTCTGTATTACCCGTCTGTCTCTCTTCTACCTGTCTCTGTATTACCCGTCTGTCTCTCTTCTACCTGTCTCTCTTCTACCCGTCTCTGTATTACCCGTCTGTCTCTCTTCTACCTGTCTCTGTATTACCCGTCTGTCTCTCTTCTACCTGTCTCTGTATTACCCGTCTGTCTCTCTTCTACCTGTCTCTGTATTACCCGTCTGTCTCTCTTCTACCTGTCTCTCTTCTACCCGTCTCTGTATTACCCGTCTGTCTCTTCTACCTGTCTCTCTTCTACCCGTCTCTGTATTACCCGTCTGTCTCTCTTCTACCTGTCTCTGTATTACCCGTCTGTCTCTCTTCTACCTGTCTCTGTATTACCCGTCTGTCTCTCTTCTACCTGTCTCTCTTCTCTGTATTACCCGTCTGTCTCTCTTCTACCTGTCTCTGTATTACCCGTCTGTCTCTCTTCTACCTGTCTCTGTATTACCCGTCTCTCTCTTCTACCTGTCTCTCTTCTACCCGTCTCTGTATTACCTGTATGTCTCTCTTCTACCCGTCTCTGTATTACCCGTCTGTCTCTTCTACGTCTCTGTATTACCCGTCTGTCTCTCTTCTACCTGTCTCTGTATTACCCGTCTGTCTCTCTTCTACCTGTCTCTGTATTACCCGTCTGTCTCTTCTAACAGTCTCTCTTCTACCCGTCTCTGTATTACCCGTATGTATCTCTTCTACCCGTCTCTGTATTACCCGTCTGTCTCTCTTCTACCTGTCTCTGTATTACCCGTCTGTCTCTCTTCTACCTGTCTCTGTATTACCCGTCTGTCTCTCTTCTACCTGTCTCTGTATTACCCGTCTGTCTCTTCTACCTGTCTCTCTTCTACCCGTCTCTGTATTACCCGTCTGTCTCTGTATTACCCGTCTGTCTCTTCTACCTGTCTCTCTTCTACCCGTCTCTGTATTACCTGTCTCTCTTCTACCCGTCTCTGTATTACCTGTCTCTCTTCTACCCGTCTCTGTATTACCTGTCTCTCTTCTACCCGTCTCTGTATTACCCGTCTGTCTCTGTATTACCCGTCTGTCTCTTCTACCTGTCTCTCTTCTACCCGTCTCTGTATTACCTGTCTCTCTTCTACCCGTCTCTGTATTACCTGTCTGTCTCTCTTCTACCTGTCTCTGTATTACCCGTCTGTCTCTCTTCTACCCGTCTCTGTATTACCCGTCTGTCTCTGTATTACCCGCCTGTCTCTTCTACCTGTATTCTCTCTTCTACCCTGTCTCTATTACCTGTATTACCTGTCTCTCTTCTACCCGTCTCTGTATTACCTGTCTGTCTCTCTTCTACCTGTCTCTGTATTACCCGTCTGTCTCTTCTACCTGTCTCTGTATTACCCGTCTGTTTCTTCTACCTGTCTCTCTTCTACCTGTCTCTGTATTACCCGTCTCTCTCTTCTACCTGTCTCTGTATTACCCGTCTCTCTCTTCTACCTGTCTCTGTATTACCCGTCTGTCTCTCTTCTACCCGTCTCTGTATTACCCGTCTGTCTCTCTTCTACCTGTCTCTGTATTACCCGTCTGTCTCTCTTCTACCTGTCTCTGTATTACTTGTCTGTCTCTTCTACTCTGTGTCATTATCACCCTCAAACTCTCCAATCCTCTATAGGCACAAGCTATCCGAGAGCGGATTGGCTACTCCAACAACATCAAGAATGACACCTACCTGAATAACGAGTATAGAAATGTGAGTGTTGAAAGATCGTAATGCATTTCATCAGTGGATGTTATACAGTGGACACAGGGTTCAAACTATCATATTTGCCATTGACAGCAATGTGTTTGTGTGTTGGTGTTAGTTGAGCTACAGTGCAGAGGAGTACTTTCAGAATATCCTTCAGAACCTGAACTACGTACAGAAGAAACGTCTGAGGAAGCTACGGGTCAAAGTCAACAAAGAAGAGTAAGATCCTCCCTTTCCAAAACCCATTGTCAGCGCTGGCTAAAACAGCAGCCACGACGCTAAGATTACAGTAGTTATTAACTTCTGTTTGAAAATTCATGGAAGAGTTCATAATTAATGTGAAACATCTTCCCATCACCAGATGGGTAACGGGAGCAGCCATTGTCAATGCTTTCTACTCTTCAAGCAAAAACCAAATAGGTAACAGAGTCCTCTCTACCATCACCTCTACTGTCATCTCCCGTCACCTCTGTCACCTCTACTGTCATCTCCCGTCACCTCTGTCATCTCCCGTCACCTCTGTCATCTCCCGTCACCTCTGTCACCTCTACTGTCATCTCCCGTCGCCTCTACTGTCATCTCCCGTCGCCTCTACTGTCACCTCCCGTCGCCTCTACTGTCACCTCCCGTCGCCTCTACTGTCACCTCCCGTCGCCTCTACCGTCTCCTCCCGTCGCCTCTACTGTCTCCTACTATCACATCACCTCTACTGTCTCCTCCCGTGTCCTCTACCGTCTCCTCCCATCACCTCTACTGTCTCCTTCTACTATCACATCACCTCTACTGTCTCCTCCCGTCTCCTCTACTGTCTCCTCCCGTGTCCTCTACCGTCTCCTCTACTGTCTCCTCCCGTCGCCTCTACCGTCTCCTCCCGTCGCCTCTACCGTCTCCTCCCGTCGCCTCTACCGTCTCCTCCCGTCGCCTCTACCGTCATCTCCCGTCGCCTCTACCGTCATCTCCCATCACCTCTACTGTCTCCTTCTACTATCACATCACCTCTACTGTCTCCTCTACTGTCTCCTCCCGTGTCCTCTACCGTCTCCTCTACCGTCTCCTCTACCGTCTCCTCTACCGTCTCCTCTACTGTCTCCTCTACCGTCTCCTCTATCTGTCTCATCTCATCACCTGTCTCCTTCTACTATCCTCACCCCGTCTCCTCTACTGTCTCCTCCCGTGTCCTCTCGCCTCTACTGTCTCCTCCGTCTCTCCCCGTCGCCTCTACTGCCTCCTCTACCGTCTCCTCCCGTCGCCTCTACCGTCTCCTCCCGTCGCCTCTACTGTCTCCTTCTACTATCACATCACCTCTACTGTCTACTCCCGTCTCATCTACTGTCTCCTCCCCGTCACCTCTACTGTCTCCTCCCGTCGCCTCTACTGTCTCCTCCCGTCGCCTCTACTGTCTCCTCCCGTCGCCTCTACTGTCTCCTCCCGTCGCCTCTACTGTCACATCCCGTCGCCTCTACTGTCACATCACCTCTACTGTCACTTCACCTCTACCTTCTCCTCCCATCACCTCTACTGTCACCTCTACTGTCTCTCCCATTTCTGTCACCTCTACTGTCCCATCACCTCTACTGTCTCCTCCCGTCTCCTCTACTGTCTCCTTCTACTATCACATCACCTCTACTGTCTACTCCCGTCTCATCTACTGTCTACTCCCGTCTCATCTACTGTCTCCTCCCGTCACCTCTACTGTCTCCTCCCGTCTCCTCTACTGTCTCCTCCCGTCGCCTCGTTCTCCTCCCATCACCTCTACTGTCACATCACCTCTACTGTCACATCACCTCTACTGTCACTTCACCTCTACTGTCACTTCACCTCTACTGTCACATCACCTCTACTGCCTCCTCCCATCACCTCTACTGTCACCTCTACTGTCTCTCCCATTTCTGTCACCTCTACTGTCACCTCTACTGTCTCTCCCATTTCTGTCACCTCTACTGTCCCATCACCTGTCTCCTCCCGTCTCCTCCACTGTCACATCACCTCTACTGTCTCCTCCCATCACCTCTACTGTCTCCTCCCGTCTCCTCTACTGTCACATCACCTCTACCGGCTCCTCCCATCATTTCTACTGTCATGTCACCTCTACTGCCTCCTCCCATCACCTCTACTGTCACCTCTACTGTCTCTCCCATCTCTGTCACCTGTACTGTCCCATCACATCATTTCTGATATGCAAGTTCCTTTCTCTCTCCTCCTATGTTCTCAGTGTTTCCAGCAGGCATCCTCCAGCCTCCGTTCTTCGGTAAAGGCCAGACCAAATCTCTGAATTTTGGAGGTATCGGCATGGTGATCGGACATGAGATCACTCACGGGTTCGATGACAACGGTAAGAGACATACAATTTAGCTTCATACAATTTACATACAATTTGCACATACAATTTAGCTTCATAAGAATTGACAGACCAATTTGAAAGTGTTGTTTCATGACATGTGGACTAGCTGGTCAGCTGTCTGTAACAGTTTGTCCGGTTGCCAGGTCGTAACTACGATAAAGATGGTGACCTGAAGGAATGGTGGACGCCAAGCTCCACCCAGAACTTTGTGAATCTGTCCAAGTGCATTGTGGACCAGTATGGAAGCTTCTCCTGGGACCTGGCCAACGGAATGCATGTATGTTGTCCTCTCCTGTCCCTTTTCTCTGCATCTGTTTTCTCCTCTCTTTCCCAGGAAATGTGCACTGGGTTCACATCAAATTGTATTTGCCACATGCGCCGAATACAACCGTACCATGAAATGCTTACTTACAAGCCCTTAACCAACAATGCAGTTCATGAAGTAGAGTTAAGACAATTTTTACTAAATAATCTAAAGTTAAAAAGTAACACGCAATAAAATAACAATAACGAGGCTATATACAGAGGGTACCGGTACCGAGTCAATGTGCATAGTCTGGGTGGTCATTTGACCCCCTCCCCCAATTTTGCTGCTACTCGCTGTTCATTGAGTGCTGGAGTACAGAGCCAAAACAACAACAACAAAGTGCTGGAGTACAGAGCCAAAACAACAACAGAGTGTTGGAGTACAGAGCCAAAACAACAACAAAGTGCTGGAGTACAGAGCCAAAACAACAACAACAAAGTGCTGTGACATTTTTGTCCTGTAAAAGAGCTATGTAAAAAACAACAACAGAGTGTTGGATGAAAATACAGAGCTGCATTTAATCAAAACAACAACAGAGTGTTGGAGTACAGAGCCAAAACAACAACAGAGTGTTGGAGTACAGAGCCAAAACAACAACAGTGTTGGAGTACAGAGCCAAAACAACAACAAAGTGTTGGAGTACAGAGCCAAAACAACAACAAAGTGCTGGAGTACAGAGCCAAAACAACAAAGAGTGCTGGAGTACAGAGCCAAAACAACAACAGAGTGCTGGAGTACAGAGCCAAAACAACAACAGAGTGCTGGAGTACAGAGCCAAAACAACAACAGAGTGCTGGAGTACAGAGCCAAAACAACAACAAAGTGCTGGAGTACAGAGCCAAAACAACAACAACAGAGTGTTGGAGTACAGAGCCAAAACAACAACAACAGAGTGTTGGAGTACAGAGCCAAAACAACAACAAAGTGCTGGAGTACAGAGCCAAAACAACAACAACAGAGTGTTGGAGTACAGAGCCAAAACAACAACAACAGAGTGTTGGAGTACAGAGCCAAAACAACAACAACAGAGTGTTGGAGTACAGAGCCAAAACAACAACAACAGAGTGTTGGAGTACAGAGCCAAAACAACAACAAAGTGCTGGAGTACAGAGCCAAAACAACAACAAATGTTTGACTATATTGATCTTGATGTTTTTGTTTTCTGTAAGCAGCTCAATGGAAATAACACTCTGGGAGAGAACATTGCAGACAACGGCGGGATTCGCCAGTCGTACCAGGTAGGAATGCAGAAAGACGAACATTTTACACAAGGGGAACAAACACAGTCTGTGGAAAACAAATCAAGGAGTTTGAATACTTTCTGAAGGCACGTAGATAGGTACTTCAATAGCCTTTAATACTTTACATTAGATAGACAGCTCCTTCAATAGCCTTTAATACTTTACATTAGATAGACAGCTCCTTCAATAGCCTTTAAAACTTTACATTAGCTCATTAGATAGACAGGTACTTCAATATCCTTTAATACTTTACATTAGATAGACAGGTACTTCAATAGCCTTTAATACTTTACGTTAGATAGACAGGTTCTTCAATAGCCTTTAATACTTTACATTAGATAGACAGGTACTTTATTGGGCTTTAATACTTTACATTAGATACAGGTTCTTCAATAGCCTTTAATACTTTACATTAGATAGACAGGTACTTCAATAGCCTTTAATACTTTACATTATATAGACAGGTACTTCAATAGCCTTTAATACTTTACATTAGATAGACAGGTACTTTATTGGGCTTTAATACTTTACATTAGATAGACAGGTACTTTATTGGGCTTTAATACTTTACATTAGATACAGGTTCTTCAATAGCCTTTAATACTTTACATTATATCGACAGGTACTTCAATAGCCTTTAATACTTTACATTAGATAGACAGGTACTTCAATAGCCTTTAATACTTTACATTAGATACAGGTTCTTCAATAGCCTTTAATACTTTACATTAGATAGACAGGTACTTCAATAGCCTTTAATACTTTACATTAGATAGACAGGTACTTCAATAGCCTTTAATACTTTACATTAGATAGACAGGTACTTCAATAGCCTTTAATACTTTACATTAGATAGACAGGTACTTTATTGGGCTTTAATACTTTACATTAGATACAGGTTCTTCAATAGCCTTTAATACTTTACATTATATCGACAGGTACTTCAATAGCCTTTAATACTTTACATTAGATAGACAGGTACTTCAATAGCCTTTAATACTTTACATTAGATAGACAGGTACTTCAATAGGCTTTAATACTTTACATTAGATAGACAGGTACTTCAATAGCCTTTAATACTTTACATTAGATAGACAGGTACTGTATTGGGCTTTAATACTTTACGTTATATAGACAGGTACTTCAATAGCCTTTAATACTTTACGTTAGATAGACAGGTACTTTATTGGGCTTTAATACTTTACATTAGATAGACAGGTACTTTATTGGGCTTTAATACTTTACATTAGATAGACAGGTTCTTCAATAGCCTTTAATACTTTACATTAGATAGACAGGTACTTCAATAGCCTTTAATACTTTACATTAGATAGACAGGTACTTCAATAGCCTTTAATACTTTACATTAGATAGACAGGTTCTTCAATAGCCTTTAATACTTTACATTAGATAGACAGGTAATTTATTGGGCTTTAATACTTTACATTAGATAGACAGGTTCTTCAATAGCCTTTAATACTTTAAGATAGTTTATTAGATTTTACTTTACGATAGATGCGCACCGTCAACAGTTTTTATTCAACACTATTATAAAACATCAAATGTGCTTCTCCCTACTTCCACTGCAGCTGCACTGAATGAGTAACCAAGTGTATCGATGCCCTGCGTTTATTATTATTAGCAACTCGTTGTCTATTTTTATATCAAGGAATATTTCACTTTCGCTGGTCACAGGAACAACATGAATTTGTGCATGAAGCTGGTGTAAGACGGTGCCCCCTCTCTCTCTCTTCCACTTTGACTTCACAGGGTATTTTGTGTAGACCGTTGATAAAAAACCCTATTTTAATCCCACTTTGCAACACAACAAACTTTGGAAAAAGTTGAGTGTGAATGCTTTCTGAAGGCAATGTATTTGTAAAGTATTAAAGGATAATAAAGTACCTATGTGTCTTTCCTGACACATAGGTACTTGATTTCAGGCCTATTGTACCCAGTAATACTGTATGTGCGGAAGCTCAGGGAAGATGAGTGTAAAATAAGTCTCTGTTATATACTCAGATGGAAGTGGGGTTGGAATGATTTCAGGCCAGAGAGAGGACGGAATGATTTCAGGCCAGAGAGAGGACGGAATGATTTCAGGCCAGAGAGAGGACGGAATGATTTCAGGCCAGAGAGAGGACGGAATGATTTCAGGCCAGAGAGAGGACGGAATGATTTCAGGCCAGAGAGAGGACGGAATGATTTCAGGCCAGAGAGAGGACGGAATGATTTCAGGCCAGAGAGAGGACGGAATGATTTCAGGCCAGAGAGAGGACGGAATGATTTCAGGCCAGAGAGGATGTAAGTGGTGGTGTTATGCTTTCAGGCCTACCTGAACTATGTGGAGAAGAATGGGAATGAGCCTCTCCTGCCTGGAATAAATCTCAACCATCAACAACTCTTCTTTCTCAACTTCGCTCAGGTCAGACTGGATGGATGGATAAGTGCATGGATGGATGGATGGATGGATGGATGGATGGATGGATGGATGGATGGATGGATGGATGGATGGATAAGTGCATGGATGGATGGATGGATGGATAAGTGCATGGATGGATGGATGGACAAGTGCATGGATGGATGGATGGACAAGTGCATGGATGGATGGATGGACAAGTGCATGGATGGATGGATGGACAAGTGCATGGATGGATGGATAAGTGCATGGATGGATGGATAAGTGCATGGATGGATAAGTGCATGGATGGATGGATGGATAAGTGCATGGATGGATAAGTGCATGGATGGATGGATAAGTGCATGGATGGATGGATGGATGGATTGGGGCATGGATGGATGGATGGATTGGGGCATGGATGGATGGATGGATAAGTGCATGGATGGATGGATAAGTGCATGGATGGATGGATAAGTGCATGGATGGATGGATGGATGGATGGATGGATGGATGGATGGATGGATGGATAAGTGCATAGATGGATGGATGGATTGGGGCATGGATGGATGGATGGATTGGGGGATGGATGGATGGATAAGTGCATGGATGGATGGATAAGTGCATGGATGGATGGATAAGTGCATGGATGGATGGATGGATGGATGGATGGATGGATGGATAAGTGCATAGATGGATGGATGGATAAGTGCATAGATGGATGGATGGATAAGTGCATAGATGGATGGATAAGTGCATAGATGGATGGATAAGTGCATGGATGGATGGATAAGTGCATGGATGGATGGATGGATAAGTGCATGGATGGATAAGGGGATGGATGGATGGATAAGGGGATGGATGGATGGATAAGTGCATGGATGGATGGATAAGTGCATGGATGGATGGATAAGTGCATGGATGGATGGATAAGTGCATGGATGGATGGATGGATAAGTGCATGGATGGATGGATGGATAAGTGCATGGATGGATGGATGGATAAGTGCATGGATGGATGGATGGATAAGTGCATGGATGGATGGATGGATAAGTGCATGGATGGATGGATGGATAAGGGGATGGATGGATGGATAAGTGCATGGATGGATGGATAAGTGCATGGATAAGTGCATGGATGGATGGATGGATAAGTGCATGGATGGATGGATGGATAAGTGCATGGATGGATGGATGGATGGATAAGTGCATGGATGGATGGATAAGTGCATGGATGGATGGATAAGTGCATGGATGGATGGATAAGTACATGGATGGATGGATAAGTGCATGGATTGATGGATGGATAAGTGCATGGATGGATGGATGGATAAGTGCATGGATGGATGGATGGATAAGTGCATGGATGGATGGATGGATAAGTGCATGGATGGATGGATGGATTGGGGCATGGATGGATGGATGGATAAGTGCATGGATGGATGGATTGGGGCATGGATGGATGGATGGATAAGTGCATGGATGGATGGATAAGTGCATGGATGGATGGATAAGTGCATGGATGGATGGATAAGTGCATGGATGGATGGATGGATAAGTGCATGGATGGATGGATGGATAAGTGCATGGATGGATGGATGGATAAGTGCATGGATGGATGGATGGATAAGTGCATGGATGGATGGATGGATAAGTGCATGGATGGATGGATGGATGGATAAGTGCATGGATGGATGGATGGATGGATGGATGGATGGATGGATGGATGGATGGATGGATGGATAAGGGGATGGATGGATGGATAAGTGCATGGATGGATGGATAAGTGCATGGATAAGTGCATGGATGGATGGATAAGTGCATGGATGGATGGATGGATGGATAAGGGGATGGATGTATGGATAAGTGCATAGATGGATGGATGGATAAGTGCATGGATGGATGGATAAGTGCATGGATGGATGGATGGATAAGGGGATGGATGGATGGATAAGTGCATGGATGGATGGATAAGTGCATGGATGGATGGATAAGTGGATGGATGGATGGATGGACAAGGGGATGGATGGATGGATGGATAAGTGCATAGATGGATGGATGGATAAGTGCATGGATGGATGGATAAGTGCATGGATGGATGGATAAGTGCATGGATGGATGGATAAGTGCATGGATGGATGGATGGATAAGGGGATGGATGTCACGCCCTATCACACTCCTGTCTCTTCCTCCAGGTGTGGTGTGGAACACATAGGCCACAACAAGCTGTCAACTCCATCAAAGTAGATGTACACAGTCCAGGGAAGTTCAGGTACGATCTCTCATTCCTCTCCTGTATCACTTCCTCTTCCACTAACCCCATCTCTCCTCATATTAACTCTTTGTGGCCCTCCGTGTCTCTGGTTTACCTTATTTCTCTGGTTTACCTTAGTGTGATTTAGACCTGGGACACCAGGTGTGGGGGTTGCCTTGTCATTCTGGCCACTGATGACCATTTCCTGTTTCCTGTTCAGGGTCCTGGGGTCCCTCCAGAACTTCCCTGAGTTTGCCAAGGCCTTCAACTGTCCCAAGAACAGCTACATGGTGCCAGACAGTATCTGCCGAGTCTGGTGATACTGTAGTCTTGACACTAGCCTACCCTGAGGCTGGTAGGGGGTGAGAGGTGGGCTTGTGTCCTCTTTCCCTTCCTAACCACCTCACCTTTCCCCCTGACTGTTAGAGCACTAGTCTGGAACAGGGGTATGTTCTATGTTCCCTGCAGGGTGGACCAGGACTGCTACACTGACTGTACAGAACAAACATATTCAATGGACTACAGAGTGCTGTTCATAGCCAGCTCCCAGACTCTTCACCAGATCAGCAGGGTCACTGCTTTCCACGGGATACAGTCACGTCAATTCAATCTTTTTTTTTTTGTGTTTGAAAATGTACTTTTCAATTCTACTTTTTTCCCCCGCTGCATTTCAATCATGACAAAATGTTTTTGTTGTTGTTGTATACAAAATGTTGTTGTTGTTGTATACAAAATGTGAGACTAATGTGAGCATCTTGAACAACAGACAAATATCCACTTATTCTAAACTGCAGCTCTGTTTGTCCAAAATGCTATTTGTTTTACACTATGAGGTGGGCCTCAATATAAACCAAAAATATACTGTGTAATCAATACATTATAGATGAATATATATTGACAGTAATCAGTAGTCACACTTGGGGGGGGGGGGGGAGATTCTATTTGATTGTATATTTAAGACAACCACATTTTATTTTACTGAATATACACCAATGAGTATAACAATAATTTCATGTTTTTTCTGTATATGTTAATGTCTCTAAATGGATGCCAACTATGTCTATAAGCACCAAACACTTACGTTGTTGCCTTGGAAACAGTTGGGCGACTTAGCTGGTCAGGAAATGACATACATCAAACATATTGCTATTTTTATTTTACAGCAAGAATGTGACCTTGATTCAAACTGCTCTGTCCAGCAGAGGAGGCTGGTGGGAGGAGCTATAGCAGGACGGTCTCATTACAGTGGCTGGAATGGAAGCAATGGAATGGTACCAAACAAATGGAAGCAATGGAATGGTACCGAACCAATGGAAGCAATGGAATGGTACCAAACCAATGGAACCAATGGAATGGTACCAAACCAATGGAACCAATGGAATGGTACCAAACCAATGGAACCAATGGAATGGTACCAAACCAATGGAACCAATGGAATGGTACCAAACCAATGGAACCAATGGAATGGTACCAAACCAATGGAACCAATGAAATGGTACCAAACCAATGGAACGGTACCAAACCAATGGAACCAATGGAATGGTACCGAACCAATGGAATGGTACCGAACCAATGGAACCAATGGAATGGTACCGAACCAATGGAACCAATGGAATGGTACCGAACCAATGGAACCAATGGAATGGTACCGAACCAATGGAACCAATGGAATGGTACCGAACCAATGGAACCAATGGACTGGTACCGAACCAATGGAACCAATGGACTGGTACCGAACCAATGGAACCAATGGACTGGTACCGAACCAATGGAACCAATGGACTGGTACCGAACCAATGGAACCAATGGACTGGTACCGAACCAATGGAACCAATGGACTGGTACCGAACCAATGGACTGGTACCGAACCAATGGAACCAATGGAATGGTACCGAACCAATGGAACCAATGGAATGGTACCGAACCAATGGAACCAATGGAATGGTACCGAACCAATGGAACCAATGGAATGGTACCGAACCAATGGAATGGTACCGAACCAATGGAATGGTACCAAACCAATGGAATGGTACCAAACCAATGGAACCAGCGCGTTTCACTCTGTTTCTTTGAATTCCATTCCAACCATAACAATGAGCCCGTCCTCTTATAGGTACTTCCACCAGCCTCCTCTGGTGTTCAGTATGTGTGTGTTTTTGTCTTTTTGATGTGTGTGTTTTTTTATCCGGATGTAACCACTACATTTTTCAACAAACTGATGAAGCCTTGCATGAACCATGGTGCTACTGCTGTTTTGTGTGTGTGTGTGTGGGGGGCTGAGGAAGTCAGGTTTGTAGCTGGGTCCCCCCCACACACACACACACTGTTTACGCCAAAGATTTTTAAGTCTGAAATATTTTCCTGACTTAAAAATGTGCCACAAATAACCTCTTCTTTCTCCTGCTCTTTATAATTGTTTTCACACACAAACACGGGAAACAAAACATGTTGTCCTTGTTGATGTTCAGAATTATCACGGTGTGTTTAAGGTACAGAAGTAACTAAGTGTTAAGTTTTTGTCTCTTTTATTCCCTTCTGGGAGAAGCAGATGTAATAGTTGCGCCTGATAAGCTGTTTGGTAAGTCCTGGTTTGAAACACATCCTTTTAGATCCTCTATCTAAGGGGAAAGGAGGATCAGTCCACAATGTGTCATGGGACTCAAAACATACCATTTCTCAAAAATGCCACCTGTTTATGTTGCCATGTTTTCTGTGTGTATGTTTTCCCTCCTACACATATACACACAACCATCTCACCTGTAGAAGGATAGACGGATATACCTCAGTTGCCTGTATTTACATACTTTGTAATAAAAAAAATCCTTAAAGAGAATGTGGTATGTTTCAGACGTATTCTTTGTGTAGGTAGAGTACATGCTAGAGATATGAGAGGGTGTGTCATTGTGCCTCCAGGGTCTATCTGAGATGACAACCAGTGGATGGATGTGTGCAGCCAGGCAACAGTTTTCCTGGGCTTTTTCCTAATTGCTGAGACAACCCAGCTCTGTGAGATCCAACTATGCTCTTTTCTATATGTCAATGTGCTACTACCTCATGTGTTTGGTTGAGGAGGTCCTATATGATTTAAAGCAGAGCTACTTCTTCCTTCCCTGGGGCGGGCTGGCTCTCATCCACCTCTTCTGGTTGGTTTTGAGCTGGCAAACCAGGTGTGTGTGTACAGAGCCCTTAGCCAATCAGTGACATTTAGTTCGTGAACCAAACATGTCAGGAAGGGACAAACAGAATCCAGCAGGACTGTGACTTCAAGAAGTCATTCCTCAACTGAACACACAAACTGTTATACCATCCCATTTTGCCAACAGTCACAATAAGAGCGACGTGTTATACCATCCCATTTTGCCAACAGTCACAATAAGAGCGCCGTGTTATACCATCCCATTTTGCCAACAGTCACAATAAGTGCGGTGTGTTATACCATCCCATTTTGCCAACAGTCACAATAAGAGCGCCGTGTTATACCATCCCATTTTGCCAACAGTCACAATAAGTGCGGTGTGTTATACCATCCCATTTTGCCAACAGTCACAATAAGTGCGGTGTGTTATACCATCCCATTTTGCCAACAGTCACAATAAGAGCGCCGTGTTATACCATCCCATTTTGCCAACAGTCACAATAAGAGCGCCGTGTTATACCATCCCATTTTGCCAACAGTCACAATAAGAGCGACGTGTTATACCATCCCATTTTGCCAACAGTCACAATAAGAGCAACGTGTTATACCATCCCATTTTGCCAACAGTCACAATAAGTGCGACGTGTTATACCATCCCATTTTGCCAACAGTCACAATAAGAGCGACGTGTTATACCATCCCATTTTGCCAACAGTCACAATAAGTGCGATGTGTTATACCATCCCATTTTGCCAACAGTCACAATAAGATTTTGCCAACAGTCACAATGTTATACCATCCCATTTTGCCAACAGTCACAATAAGAGCGACGTGTTATACCATCCCATTTTGCCAACAGTCACAATAAGAGTCACAATAAGAGCGACGTGTTATACCATCCCATTTTGCCAACATGTGTTATACCATCCCATTTTGCCAACAGTCACAATAAGTGCGACGTGTTATACCATCCCATTTTGCCAACAGTCACAATAAGAGCAACAGTCACGTGTTATACCATCCCATTTTGCCAACAGTCACAATAAGAGCGATGTGTTATACCATCCCATTTTGCCAACAGTCACAATAAGAGCGACGTGTTATACCATCCCATTTTGCCAACAGTCACAATAAGTGCGATGTGTTATACCATCCCATTTTGCCAACAGTCACAATAAGAGCGCCGTGTTATACCATCCCATTTTGCCAACAGTCACAATAAGTGCGATGTGTTATACCATCCCATTTTGCCAACAGTCACAATAAGTGCGATGTGTTATACCATCCCATTTTGCCAACAGTCACAATAAGAGCGACGTGTTATACCATCCCATTTTGCCAACAGTCACAATAAGAGCGACGTGTTATACCATCCCATTTTGCCAACAGTCACAATAAGTGCGATGTGTTATACCATCCCATTTTGCCAACAGTCACAATAAGAGCGCCGTGTTATACCATCCCATTTTGCCAACAGTCACAATAAGTGCGATGTGTTATACCATCCCATTTTGCCAACAGTCACAATAAGTGCGATGTGTTATACCATCCCATTTTGCCAACAGTCACAATAAGAGCGCCGTGTTATACCATCCCATTTTGCCAACAGTCATAATAAGTGCGATGTGTTATACCATCCCATTTTGCCAACAGTCACAATAAGAGCGCCGTGTTATACCATCCCATTTTGCCAACAGTCACAATAAGAGCGACGTGTTATACCATCCCATTTTGCCAACAGTCACAATAAGAGCGCCGTGTTATACCATCCCATTTTGCCAACAGTCACAATAAGAGCGATGTGTTATACCATCCCATTTTGCCAACAGTCACAATAAGAGCGACGTGTTATACCATCCCATTTTGCCAACAGTCACAATAAGAGTGATGTGTTATACCATTGACCTAAGTCATTGGTTTTGGCTTGATTGTGACATAAGTTGATCATTTAAGTCCCAGGGAGAGTAATGACTTTAGGACGATGTCTCTCCACAACTCAAGTTGTTCCCCATTGACACTAGGTGAGTGTTTTCAGGGTGTTTTGGCTGCAGTTACAATACCTATCCAGGCGTGGTAAGATCTGGCATGCGTCAGCAACACCTGGGCAGAGGAACGCGCCCTCCCTCCCCTGAGCCTGGTTGGTGGAGAGAGTATCTGCGGTATCTTAATGGCCACCCCGGGGACATGTTAAATATACCCCACACTGTCCTGCACCTGATTAGAAGCACATTTGTTGGCACTCAGGAGACAGCCTGCAGAGAGAGATACTGACACATGAGAGGGAGAGAGAGAGGCTTACTGAGAGGGGGAGAGAGGCTTACTGAGAGGGAGAGGCTTACTGAGAGGGAGAGAGAGGGGCTTACTGAGAGGGAGAGAGAGGGGCTTACTGAGAGGGAGAGAGAGGCTTACTGAGAGGGAGAGAGAGAGGCTTACTGAGAGGGAGAGAGAGAGAGGCTTACTGAGAGGGAGGGAGAGAGAGGCTTACTGAGAGAGAGGCTTACTGAGAGGGAGGCTTACTGAGAGGGAGGCTTACTGAGAGGGAGAGAGAGGCTTACTGAGAGGGAGAGAGAGAGGCTTACTGAGAGGGAGGCTTACTGAGAGGGAGAGGGAGAGGCTTACTGAGAGGGAGAGGGAGAGACTTACTGAGAGGGAGGGAGAGAGAGGCTTACTGAGAGGGAGGGAGAGAGAGGCTTACTGAGAGGGAGGGAGAGAGAGGCTTACTGAGAGGGAGGGAGAGAGAGGCTTACTGAGAGGGAGGGAGAGAGAGGCTTACTGAGAGAGAGAGAGAGGCTTACAGAGAGAGAGAGAGAGAGGCTTACTGAGAGGGAGAGAGAGAGGCTGAGAGAGAGAGAGAGAGAGAGAGGCTTACTGAGAGGGAGGGAGAGAGAGACTTACTGAGAGGGAGGGAGAGAGAGGCTTACTGAGAGGAGAGGGGGAGAGAGAGGCTTACTGAGAGGGAGAGAGAGAGGCTTACTGAGAGGGATAGAGAGAGGCTTACTGAGAGGGAGAGAGAGAGGCTTACTGAGAGAGGATTACTGAGAGGAGAGCGGGAGGGAGAGAGGTTACTGAGAGGAGAGCGGGAGGGAGAGAGGCTTACTGAGAGGGAGGGAGAGAGAGGCTTACTGAGAGGGAGGGAGAGAGAGGCTTACTGAGAGGGAGGGAGAGAGGCTTACTGAGAGGAGAGCGGGAGAGAGAGGCTTACTGAGAGGGAGGGAGAGAGAGAGGCTTACTGAGAGGAGAGGGGGAGAGAGATGCTTACTGAGAGGGAGAGAGAGAGGCTTACTGAGAGGGAGAGAGAGAGGCTTACTGAGAGAGGATTACTGAGAGGAGAGGGGGAGAGAGAGGCTTAGTGAGAGGGAGGGAGAGAGAGAGGCTTACTGAGAGGAGAGGGGGAGAGAGAGGCTTACTGAGAGGAGAGCGGGAGAGAGAGGCTTACTGAGAGAGGCTTACTGAGAGGAGAGGGAGAGAGAGAGGCTTACTAAGAGGGAGGGAGAGAGGCTTACTGAGAGGGAGGGAGAGAGAGGCTTACTAAGAGGGAGAGAGAGAGGCTTACTGAGAGGGAGGGAGGGAGAGAGAGGCTTACTGAGAGGGAGAGAGAGAGGCTTACTGAGAGGAGAGAGAGGCTTACTAAGAGGGAGAGAGAGAGGCTTACTGAGAGGGAGAGAGAGAGGCTTACTGAGAGGGAGAGAGAGAGGCTTACTGAGAGGGAGAGAGAGAGGCTTACTGAGAGGAGAGGGGGAGAGAGTGGCTTACTGAGAGGGAGGGAGAGAGTGGCTTACTGAGAGGGAGGGAGAGAGAGGCTTACTGAGAGGAGAGGGGGAGAGAGAGGCTTACTGAGAGGAGAGGGAGAGAGAGGCTTACTGAGAGGAGAGGGGGAGAGAGAGGCTTACTGAGAGGAGAGGGGGAGAGAGAGGCTTACTAAGAGGGAGGGAGAGAGGCTTACTGAGAGGGAGGGACAGAGAGGATTACTGAGAGGAGAGGGGGAGAGAGAGGCTTACTGAGAGGAGTGGGGGAGAGAGGCTTACTGAGAGGAGAGGGAGAGAGAGAGGCTTACTGAGAGAGGATTACTGAGAGGAGAGGGGGAGAGAGAGGCTTACTGAGAGAGGATTACTGAGAGGAGAGGGGGAGAGAGGGGCTTACTGAGAGGAGAGGGGGAGAGAGGCTTACTGAGAGGAGAGGGGGAGAGAGAGGCTTACTGAGAGGGAAGGAGAGAGAGGCTTACTGAGAGGGAGGGAGAGAGAGAGGCTTACTGAGAGAGAGGCTTACTGAGAGGGAGGGAGAGAGAGGCTTACTGAGAGAGGATTACTGAGAGGAGAGGGGGAGAGAGGCTTACTGAGAGAGGATTACTGAGAGGAGAGGGAGAGAGAGGCTTACTGAGAGGGAGGGAGAGAGAGGCTTACTGAGAGGGAGGGAGAGAGAGGCTTACTGAGAGGGAGGGAGAGAGAGGCTTACTGAGAGGGAGGGAGAGAGAGGCTTACTGAGAGGGAGGGAGAGAGAGGCTTACTGAGAGAGGATTACTGAGAGGAGAGGGGAGAGAGAGGCTTACTGAGAGGGAGGGATAGAGAGAGGCTTACTGAGAGGAGAGTGAGAGAGTGAGGCTTACTGAGAGAGGATTACTGAGAGGAGAGGGGGAGAGAGGCTTACTGAGAGGAGAGGGGGAGAGAGAGGCTTACTGAGAGAGGATTACTGAGAGGAGAGGGGGAGAGAGAGGCTTACTGAGAGGAGAGGGGGAGAGAGAGGCTTACTGAGAGGAGAGGGAGAGAGAGGCTTATTGAGAGGAGAGGGGGAGAGTGAGGCTTACTGAGAGGAGAGGGAGAGAGAGGCTTACTGAGAGGAGAGGGAGAGAGAGGCTTACTGAGAGAGGATTACTGAGAGGAGAGGGGGAGAGAGAGGCTTACTGAGAGGAGAGGGGGAGAGAGGGGCTTACTGAGAGGAGACTGGGGGAGGGAGAGAGGGCTTACTGAGAGGAGAGGGGGAGAGAGGGGCTTACTGAGAGGGAGGGAGAGAGAGGCTTACTGAGAGGAGAGGGGGGAGAGGGGCTTACTGAGAGAGAGGGGGGAGAGAGGCTTACTGAGAGAGAGGGGGAGAGTGAGGCTTACTGAGAGGAGAGGGAGAGAGAGAGGCTTACTGAGAGGGAGGGAGAGAGAGGCTTACTGAGAGGGGGGAGAGAGAGGCTTACTGAGAGGGAGGGAGAGAGAGGCTTACTTACTGAGAGGGGGGGAGAGAGAGGCTTACTGAGAGGAGAGGGGGAGAGAGAGGCTTACTGAGGGGAGGGAGAGAGAGGCTTACTGAGAGAGAGGGAGAGAGAGGCTTACTGAGAGAGGAGAGAGAGATTACTGAGAGGAGAGGGAGAGAGAGGCTTACTTAGAGGAGAGAGAGGAGGGAGAGAGAGAGGCTTACTGAGAGGGAGGGAGAGAGAGGCTTACTGAGAGGGAGGGAGGGAGAGAGGCTTACTGAGAGGGAGGGAGAGAGAGGCTTACTGAGAGGGGGAGAGAGAGGCTTACTGAGAGAGGATTACTGAGAGAGAGGGGAGAGAGAGGCTTACTGAGAGGAGAGCGGGAGAGATTGAGAGGCTTACTGAGAGGAGAGGGGGAGAGAGAGGCTTACTGAGAGGAGGGGGGAGAGAGAGACTTACTGAGAGGGAGGGAGAGAGAGGCTTACTGAGAGGGAGGGAGAGAGAGGCTTACTGAGAGGGAGGGAGAGAGGCTTACTGAGAGGGAGGGAGAGAGAGAGGCTTACTGAGAGGAGAGGGGGAGAGAGAGGCTTACTGAGAGGAGAGGGAGAGAGAGGCTTACTGAGAGAGGATTACTGAGAGGAGAGGGGGAGAGAGAGGCTTACTGAGAGGAGAGGGGGAGAGAGGCTTACTGAGAGGAGAGGGAGAGAGAGGCTTACTGAGAGGAGAGGGGGAGAGAGAGGCTTACTGAGAGGAGAGAGGGAGAGAGACGCTTACTGAGAGAGGATTACTGAGAGGAGAGGGGGAGAGAGGCTTACTGAGAGGAGAGGGGGAGAGAGAGGCTTACTGAGAGAGGATTACTGAGAGGAGAGGGGGAGAGAGAGGCTTACTGAGAGGAGAGGGAGAGAGAGGCTTACTGAGAGGAGAGGGAGAGAGAGAGAGGCTTACTGAGAGGGAGGGAGAGAGGCTTACTGAGAGGAGGAGAGAGGCTTACTGAGAGGAGAGGGAGAGAGAGGCTTACTGAGAGGAGAGGGAGAGAGAGGCTTACTGAGAGGAGAGGGGGAGAGAGGCTTACTGAGAGGAGAGGGAGAGAGAGGCTTACTGAGAGGAGAGGGGGAGAGAGAGGCTTACTGAGAGGGAGAGAGAGAGAGGCTTACTGAGAGGGAGGGAGAGAGGCTTACTGAGAGGAGAGCGGGAGATTACTGAGAGGAGAGGGGGAGAGAGAGGCTTACTGAGAGAGGGAGGGAGAGAGAGAGAGGCTTACTGAGAGAGAGAGGGAGAGAGGCTTACTGAGAGGGAGGGAGAGAGGCTTACTGAGAGGAGAGCGGGAGAGAGAGGCTTACTGAGAGGAGAGGGGAGAGAGAGGCTTACTGAGAGGAGAGGGGGAGAGAGAGGCTTACTGAGAGAGGGAGAGAGAGGCTTACTGAGAGGGGAGAGAGGCTTACTGGAGAGGGGAGAGAGAGAGGCTTACTGAGAGAGGATTACTGAGAGGAGAGGGGAGAGAGAGGCTTACTGAGAGGAGAGGGAGAGAGAGAGGCTTACTGAGAGGAGAGGGGGGAGAGAGGCTTACTGAGAGGAGAGGCTTACGGGAGAGAGAGGCTTGAGAGGGACTGAGAGAGGCTTACTGAGAGGAGAGGGGGAGAGAGAGGCTTACTGAGAGGGAGGGAGAGAGAGGCTTACTGAGAGGGAGGGAGAGAGAGGCTTACTGAGAGGAGAGGGGGAGAGAGAGGCTTACTGAGAGGAGAGGGGGAGAGAGAGGCTTACTGGAGAGGAGAGGGGGAGAGGATTACTGAGAGGCTTACTACTGAGAGAGAGGATTAGAGAGGAGGAGAGAGAGGCTTACTGAGAGGAGAGGGGGAGAGAGAGGCTTACTGAGAGAGGATTACTGAGAGGGAGGGAGAGAGAGGCTTACTGAGAGGGAGGGAGAGAGAGGCTTACTGAGAGGGAGAGGGGGAGAGAGAGGCTTACTGAGAGGAGAGGGAGAGAGAGGCTTACTGAGAGGGGGGAGAGAGAGGCTTACTGAGAGGAGAGGGGGGAGAGAGGCTTACTGAGAGGAGAGGGGGGGAGAGAGGCTTACTGAGAGGAGAGGGGGAGAGAGAGGCTTACTGAGAGGGAGGGAGAGAGGCTTACTGAGAGGGAGGGGAGAGAGGCTTTACTGAGAGGAGAGGGGAGAGAGAGAGGCTTACTGAGAGGAGAGGGGGAGAGAGGCTTACTGAGAGGAGAGGGGGAGAGAGAGGCTTACTGAGAGAGGATTACTGAGAGGAGAGCGGGAGAGAGAGGCTTACTGAGAGAGGATTACTGAGAGGAGAGGGGGAGAGAGAGGCTTACTGAGAGGAGAGGGAGAGAGAGGCTTACTGAGAGGAGAGGGGGAGAGAGAGGCTTACTGAGAGGGAGGGAGAGAGAGGCTTACTGAGAGGAGAGGGGGAGAGAGAGGCTTACTGAGAGGAGAGAGAGGCTTACTGAGAGGGAGGGAGAGAGAGGCTTACTGAGAGGAGAGGGAGAGGAGGCTTACTGAGAGGAGAGGGGAGAGAGACTGAGAGGGAGAGAGAGAGGATTACTGAGAGGAGAGGGGGAGAGAGAGGCTTACTGAGAGGGAGGGAGAGAGAGGCTTACTGAGAGAGGGAGAGAGAGGCTTACTGAGAGGGAGGGAGAGAGAGGCTTACTGAGAGGAGAGGGGAGAGAGAGGCTTACTGAGAGGGAGGGGGAGAGAGGCTTACTGAGAGGAGAGGAGGCTTACTGAGAGGAGAGGGGGAGAGAGAGGCTTACTGAGAGGGAGGGAGAGAGAGGCTTACTGAGAGGAGAGGGGGAGAGAGAGGCTTACTGAGAGAGAGGCTTACTGAGGAGGAGAGAGAGAGGCTTACTGAGAGGAGAGGGGGAGAGAGAGGCTTACTGAGACTGAGAGGAGAGGGGGAGAGAGAGGCTTACTGAGAGGAGAGGGAGAGAGAGGCTTACTGAGAGGAGAGAGAGAGGCTTACTGAGAGGGAGGGAGAGAGAGGCTTACTGAGAGGAGAGGGGGAGAGAGAGGCTTACTGAGAGGGAGGGAGAGAGGCTTACTGAGAGGAGAGGGGGAGAGAGAGGCTTACTGAGAGGAGAGGGGAGAGAGAGGCTTACTGAGAGGAGAGGGAGAGAGAGGCTTACTGAGAGAGGATTACTGAGAGGAGAGGGAGAGAGGCTTACTGAGAGGGGGAGAGAGAGGCTTACTGAGAGAGGAGGAGAGGGGGGGAGAGAGAGGCTTACTGAGAGGAGGGGAGAGAGAGAGGGCTTACTGAGAGGAGAGTGGGAGAGTGAGGCTTACTGAGAGGAGAGGGGGAGAGAGAGGCTTACTGAGAGGGAGAGAGAGAGAGGCTTACTGAGAGGGAGAGAGGGGAGAGAGGCTTACTGAGAGGAGAGGGGAGAGAGAGAGGCTTACTGAGAGAGAGGAGAGGGGAGAGAGAGGCTTACTGAGAGGAGAGGGGGGAGAGAGAGGCTTACTGAGAGGAGAGAGAGAGAGGCTTACTGAGAGGAGAGGGGGAGAGAGAGGCTTACTGAGAGGAGAGAGAGAGATTACTGAGGGAGGGGAGAGAGGCTTACTGAGAGGAGAGGGGAGAGAGAGGCTTACTGAGAGGAGAGGGGGAGAGAGAGGCTTACTGAGAGGAGAGAGAGAGGCTTACTGAGAGAGGGGGAGAGAGGCTTACTGAGAGGGAGAGGAGAGAGAGGCTTACTGAGAGGAGAGGGAGAGAGAGGCTTACTGAGAGAGAGAGGCTTACTGAGAGGAGAGGGGAGAGAGAGGCTTACTGGAGGGAGAGAGAGGGAGAGAGAGAGGGAGAGAGAGGCTTACTGAGAGGAGAGGGGAGAGAGGCTTACTGAGAGGGAGGGAGAGAGAGGCTTACTGAGAGGGAGAGGAGAGAGGCTTACTGAGAGGGAGGGAGAGAGAGGCTTACTGAGAGGATTACTGAGAGGAGAGGAGAGAGAGGCTTACTGAGAGGAGAGGGAGAGAGAGGCTTACTGGAGAGAGAGAGAGAGGCTTACTGAGAGGACTGAGAGGGAGGGGAGAGAGAGGCTTACTGAGAGGGGGAGAGAGAGGAGAGAGAGAGGATTACTGAGAGGAGAGGGGAGAGAGAGGCTTACTGAGAGGAGGGGGAGAGAGAGGCTTACTGAGAGAGGGACTGAGAGGAGAGGGGAGAGAGAGGCTTACTGAGAGGAGAGGGAGAGAGAGGCTTACTGAGAGGACTGAGAGGGAGAGAGAGGCTTACTGAGAGGAGAGGGGAGGGGGAGAGAGAGAGAGCTTACTGAGAGAGAGAGAGAGGCTTACTGAGAGAGGAGGCTTACTGAGAGGAGAGGGAGAGAGAGGCTTACTGAGAGGAGAGGGGGAGAGAGAGGCTTACTGAGAGGAGAGGGGGAGAGAGAGGCTTACTGAGAGGAGAGGGGGAGAGAGGCTTACTGAGAGGAGAGGGAGAGAGAGGCTTACTGAGAGGAGAGGGCTTACTGAGAGAGGCTTACTGAGAGAGGATTACTGAGAGGAGAGAGAGAGGCTTACTGAGAGGGAGGCTTACTGAGAGGGAGAGAGAGAGAGGATTACTGAGAGGAGAGGGGGAGAGAGGCTTACTGAGAGGAGAGGGAGAGAGAGGCTTACTGAGAGGAGAGGGGGAGAGAGAGGCTTACTGAGAGGAGAGGGGAGGAGAGGGGAGAGAGAGAGAGGCTTACTGAGAGGCTTACTGAGAGGGGGAGAGAGGCTTACTGAGAGAGGAGAGGGGGAGAGAGAGGCTTACTGAGAGGGAGAGAGAGAGAGGCTTACTGAGAGGGAGGAGAGAGAGGCTTACTGAGAGGAGAGGGAGAGAGAGGCTTACTGAGAGGAGAGGGGGAGAGAGAGGCTTACTGAGAGGGAGGGAGAGAGAGGCTTACTGAGAGGAGAGGGAGAGAGAGGCTTACTGAGAGAGGGGAGAGAGAGGCTTACTGAGAGGGAGGGGAGAGAGGCTTACTGAGAGGAGAGAGAGAGGGGAGAGAGAGAGAGGCTTACTGAGAGGAGAGAGAGAGGCTTACTGAGAGGGAGAGAGAGAGAGGCTTACTGAGAGGAGAGGGGGAGAGAGAGGCTTACTGAGAGGGAGAGAGAGGCTTACTGAGAGAGGAGACTGAGAGAGAGGCTTACTGAGAGGAGGGAGAGAGAGAGGCTTACTGAGAGGAGAGGGGGAGAGAGGCTTACTGAGAGGAGAGGGGGAGAGAGAGGCTTACTGAGAGGAGAGGGGAGAGAGAGGCTTACTGAGAGAGAGTGGGAGAGAGGCTTACTGAGAGAGGATTACTGAGAGGAGAGGGGGAGAGAGGCTTACTGAGAGGAGAGGGGGAGAGAGAGGCTTACTGAGAGGGAGGGAGAGAGAGGCTTACTGAGAGAGGGAGAGGAGAGGGGAGAGAGAGAGGCTTACTGAGAGGAGAGGGGAGAGAGGCTTACTGAGAGAGGATTAGAGAGGAGAGGGGAGAGAGGCTTACTGAGAGGAGAGGGAGAGAGAGGCTTACTGAGAGAGGATTACTGAGAGGAGAGGGGGAGAGAGGCTTACTGAGAGGAGAGGGGGAGAGAGAGGCTTACTGAGAGGAGAGGGGGAGAGAGAGGCTTACTGAGAGGGGGAGAGGAGGGAGAGAGGCTTACTGAGAGAGAGAGGCTTACTGAGAGGAGAGGGGGAGAGAGAGGCTTACTGAGAGAGCTTACTGAGGAGAGGGGAGAGAGGCTTACTGAGAGGCTTAGAGAGGAGAGGGGAGAGAGAGGCTTACTGAGAGGAGAGGGGAGAGAGAGGCTTACTGAGAGGGAGAGAGAGAGAGGCTTACTGAGAGAGGGGGGGAGAGAGGCTTACTGAGAGAGGATTACTGAGAGGAGAGGGGGAGAGAGGCTTACTGGAGAAGATTACTGAGAGGAGAGGGGGGAGAGAGGCTTACTGAGAGGGAGGGAGAGGAGGAGAGAGAGGCTTACTGAGAGGAGAGGGGGAGAGAGAGGCTTACTGAGAGAGAGAGGAGAGGGGGAGAGAGAGGCTTACTGAGAGGGAGGAGAGGGGAGAGAGGATTACTGAGAGGAGAGGGGGAGAGAGAGGCTTACTGAGAGGAGAGGGGGAGAGAGAGGCTTACTGAGAGAGGATTACTGAGAGGAGAGGGGGAGAGAGAGGCTTACTGAGAGGAGAGGGAGAGAGAGGCTTACTGAGAGGAGAGGGGGAGAGAGAGGCTTACTGAGAGGAGAGGGAGAGAGAGGCTTACTGAGAGGAGGGGAGAGAGAGGCTTACTGAGAGGAGAGGGGGAGAGAGAGGCTTACTGAGAGGAGAGGGAGAGAGAGGCTTACTGAGAGGAGAGGGAGAGAGAGGCTTACTGAGAGAGAGGGAGAGAGAGGCTTACTGAGAGAGAGAGGGGAGAGAGGCTTACTGAGAGGAGGAGAGGGGAGAGAGAGGCTGAGAGAGAGGGGAGAGAGAGAGGCTTACTGAGAGGGAGGGAGAGAGGCTTACTGAGAGGGAGGGAGAGAGAGGCTTACTGAGAGGATTACTGAGAGGAGGGGAGAGAGGCTTACTGAGAGGAGAGAGAGAGGGGAGAGAGGCTTACTGAGAGGGAGAGGGGAGAGAGAGGCTTACTGAGAGAGATTGAGAGACTGAGAGGAGGAGAGAGAGGCTTACTGAGAGGGAGAGAGGCTTACTGAGAGAGAGGAGAGGCTTACTGAGAGGAGAGGGAGGAGGGAGAGAGGCTTACTGAGAGGAGAGGGGAGAGAGAGGCTTACTGAGAGAGATTACTGAGAGGAGAGGAGAGAGAGGCTTACTGAGAGGAGAGGGGGAGAGAGGCTTACTGAGAGGGAGGGGAGAGAGAGGCTTACTGAGAGGAGAGGGGGAGAGAGGTTTACTGAGAGGAGAGGGGGAGAGAGAGGCTTACTGAGAGGGAGGGGGAGAGAGAGGCTTACTGAGAGAGAGAGGCTTACTGAGAGGAGGGAGAGAGAGGCTTACTGAGAGGAGAGAGGAGAGAGGCTTACTGAGAGGAGAGGGAGAGAGAGGCTTACTGAGAGGAGAGGGGAGAGAGAGAGGCTTACTGAGAGGAGAGGGAGAGAGAGGCTTACTGAGAGGAGAGGGGAGAGAGAGGCTTACTGAGAGGAGAGGGGAGAGAGAGGCTTACTGAGAGGGAGAGAGAGAGAGGCTTACTGAGAGGGAGGGAGAGAGAGGCTTACTGAGAGAGGATTACTGAGAGGAGAGGGGGAGAGAGGCTTACTGAGAGAGGATTACTGAGAGGAGAGGGGGAGAGAGGCTTACTGAGAGGGAGGGAGAGAGAGGCTTACTGAGAGAGGCTTACTGAGAGGAGAGGGGGAGAGAGAGGCTTACTGAGAGAGGATTACTGAGAGGAGAGGGGGAGAGAGAGGCTTACTGAGAGGAGAGGGGAGAGAGAGGCTTTACTGAGAGGGAGAGGAGAGAGAGAGAGAGGCTTACTGAGAGGGGGAGAGAGAGGCTTACTGAGAGAGGAGAGGGGAGAGAGAGGCTTACTGAGAGGAGAGGGGAGAGAGAGGCTTACTGAGAGGAGAGGGGGAGAGAGAGGCTTACTGAGAGGAGAGGGAGAGAGAGGCTTACTGAGGAGAGAGGGGGAGAGAGAGGCTTACTGAGAGGACTGAGAGGGAGGGGGAGAGAGGCTTACTGAGAGGAGAGGGGAGAGAGGCTTACTGAGAGGAGAGAGAGGATTACTGAGAGGAGAGGAGAGAGAGAGGCTTACTGAGAGAGAGAGGCTTACTGAGAGAGGCTTAGAGAGAGGATTACTGAGAGGAGAGGGGGAGAGAGAGGCTTACTGAGAGAGAGATTACTGAGAGGAGAGGGAGAGAGGGAGAGAGAGGCTTACTGAGAGAGAGGGGGAGAGAGGCTTACTGAGAGGAGAAGGGAGAGGCTTACTGAGAGAGGATTACTGAGAGGAGAGGGGGGAGAGAGAGAGGCTTACTGAGAGGAGAGGGGGAGAGAGAGGCTTACTGAGAGGAGAGGGAGAGGAGGGAGAGAGGAGGCTTACTGAGAGGAGAGGGGGAGAGAGAGGCTTACTGAGAGGAGAGGGGGAGAGAGAGGCTTACTGAGAGGAGAGGGGGAGAGAGAGGCTTACTGAGAGGAGAGGGGAGAGGGGGACTGAGAGGGGAGAGAGAGGCTTACTGAGAGGGAGAGAGAGAGAGGCTTACTGAGAGGAGAGGGGGAGAGAGGCTTACTGAGAGAGAGGAGAGAGAGGACTGAGAGAGGATTACTGAGAGGAGGGAGAGAGAGGCTTACTGAGAGGAGAGGGGAGAGAGAGGCTTACTGAGAGGATTACTGAGAGAGAGAGAGGCTTACTGAGAGGAGAGGGGAGAGAGAGGCTTACTGAGAGGAGAGAGGAGAGAGAGAGGCTTACTGAGAGGGAGAGGGAGAGAGAGGCTTACTGAGAGAGGAGAGGGAGAGAGAGGCTTACTGAGAGGGGAGAGAGAGGCTTACTGAGAGGAGAGGGGGAGAGAGAGGACTGAGAGAGAGGGGAGAGAGAGGCTTACTGAGAGAGGATTACTGAGAGGGAGGAGGGAGAGAGAGAGGCTTACTGAGAGGAGAGAGGGAGAGAGAGGCTTACTGAGAGAGGATTACTGAGAGGAGAGGGGAGAGAGGCTTACTGAGAGATTACTGAGAGAGAGGGAGAGAGAGGCTTACTGAGAGGAGAGGGGGAGAGAGAGGCTTACTGAGAGGAGGGGGAGAGAGAGGCTTACTGAGAGAGGATTACTGAGAGGAGAGGGGGAGAGAGGCTTACTGAGAGGAGAGGGGGAGAGAGAGGCTTACTGAGAGAGGATTACTGAGAGGAGAGGGGGGAGAGAGGCTTACTGAGAGGAGAGGGGGAGAGAGAGGCTTACTGAGAGGGAGGGAGAGAGAGAGGCTTACTGAGAGGAGAGGGAGAGAGAGGCTTACTGAGAGGGAGGGGGAGAGAGAGGCTTACTGAGAGGAGAGAGGACTGAGAGAGGATTACTGAGAGGAGGGGAGAGAGAGAGGCTTACTGAGAGGAGAGGGGGAGAGAGAGGCTTACTGAGAGGAGAGAGAGAGGCTTACTGAGAGAGAGGGAGAGAGATTACTGAGAGGAGAGGGAGAGAGAGGCTTACTGAGAGGAGAGGGGGAGAGAGAGGCTTACTGAGAGGAGAGGAGAGAGGCTTAGAGAGAGGCTTACTGGGGAGAGAGAGAGGCTTAGAGAGAGGCTTACTGAGAGGGAGGAGAGAGAGGCTTACTGAGAGGAGAGGGGAGAGAGGCTTACTGAGAGGATTAGAGGGAGAGAGAGAGGCTTACTGAGAGGGGAGGGAGAGAGATTACTGAGAGGAGAGAGGGGGAGAGAGGCTTACTGAGAGCTTACTGAGAGGGGGAGAGAGAGGCTTACTGAGAGGAGAGGGGGAGAGAGAGGCTTACTGAGAGGAGAGGGGGAGAGAGAGGCTTACTGAGAGAGGATTACTGAGAGGAGAGGGGGAGAGAGGCTTACTGAGAGGAGAGAGGGGAGAGAGAGGCTTACTGAGAGAGGATTACTGAGAGGAGAGGGGGAGAGAGAGGCTTACTGAGAGGGAGGGAGAGAGAGGCTTACTGAGAGAGGATTACTGAGAGGAGAGGGGGAGAGAGAGGCTTACTGAGAGAGAGAGAGGCTTACTGAGAGGCTTACTGAGAGGGAGGGAGAGAGAGGCTTACTGAGAGGAGAGGGGGAGAGAGAGGCTTACTGAGAGGGAGGGGAGAGAGGCTTACTGAGAGAGAGGCTTACTGAGAGGGAGGGGGGGAGAGAGGCTTACTGAGAGGAGAGGAGAGGGAGAGAGAGGCTTACTGAGAGGGAGGGAGAGAGAGGCTTACTGAGAGAGGAGAGAGGGAGAGAGAGGCTTACTGAGAGGAGAGGGAGAGAGAGGCTTACTGAGAGGAGAGGGGGGAGAGAGAGGCTTACTGAGAGGGAGGGAGAGAGAGGCTTAGAGAGAGGATTACTGAGAGGAGAGGGGGGAGAGAGGCTTAGAGAGAGGACTGAGAGGGAGAGGAGAGAGAGATTACTGAGAGGAGAGGGAGGGGGAGAGAGGCTTACTGAGAGGGAGGAGAGAGAGAGGCTTACTGAGAGGAGAGAGAGGAGGCTTACTGAGAGGAGAGGGAGAGAGAGGATTACTGAGAGGGAGGGAGAGAGAGGCTTACTGAGAGAGGATTACTGAGAGGAGAGGGGGAGAGAGAGGCTTACTGAGAGGAGAGGGAGGAGAGGAGAGAGGGAGGGAGAGAGAGGATTACTGAGAGGAGAGGGGGAGAGAGGCTTACTGAGAGGAGAGGCTTACTGGAGGAGAGAGAGGGAGAGAGAGGATTACTGAGAGGAGAGGGGAGAGAGAGGCTTACTGAGAGAGGAGAGAGAGAGAGGGAGAGAGAGGCTTACTGAGAGGAGAGGGAGAGAGAGGCTTACTGAGAGGAGAGGGGGAGAGAGAGAGAGGCTTACTGAGAGGAGAGGGAGAGAGAGGCTTACTGAGAGGAGAGGGGGAGAGAGGCTTACTGAGAGAGAGAGGGGAGAGAGAGGCTTACTGAGAGGAGAGGGGAGAGAGAGGCTTACTGAGAGGAGAGGGAGAGAGAGGCTTACTGAGAGGAGGGGAGAGGCTTACTGAGAGGGAGGGAGAGAGAGGATTACTGAGAGGAGAGGGGGAGAGAGAGGCTTACTGAGAGGAGAGCTTACTGAGGGAGAGAGGGGGAGAGGCTTACTGAGAGGAGAGGAGGGAGAGAGGCTTACTGAGAGGAGAGGGAGAGAGAGGCTTACTGAGAGAGGATTACTGAGAGGAGAGAGGAGAGGGGGGAGAGAGAGGCTTACTGAGAGGAGAGGGGGAGAGAGGCTTACTGAGAGAGAGATTACTGAGAGGAGAGGGGGAGAGAGAGGCTTACTGAGAGGAGAGGGAGAGAGAGGCTTACTGAGAGAGGATTACTGAGAGGGAGGGAGAGAGCTTACTGACTTACTGAGAGGGAGAGAGGAGAGAGAGGCTTACTGAGAGGGACTGAGAGGCTTACTGAGAGGGAGAGAGAGAGAGGCTTACTGAGGGGGAGAGAGGGAGAGAGGGGAGAGAGAGGCTTACTGAGAGGAGAGAGAGAGAGGCTTACTGAGAGGAGAGGGAGAGAGAGGCTTACTGAGAGGAGAGAGGACTGAGAGGAGAGGGCTTACTGAGAGAGATTACTGAGAGAGGAGAGGGAGAGAGAGGCTTACTGAGAGAGGAGGGGGAGAGAGAGGATTACTGAGAGGAGAGAGGAGAGAGAGGCTTACTGAGAGGAGAGGGGGAGAGAGAGGCTTACTGAGAGGAGAGAGAGAGAGAGGCTTACTGAGAGGAGAGGGGGAGAGAGGCTTACTGAGAGAGAGAGGCTTAGAGGAGAGGGGCTTACTGAGAGAGGATTACTGAGAGGAGAGAGAGATTACTGAGAGGGAGAGAGAGGCTTACTGAGAGGAGAGGGGGAGGGAGGAGAGAGGCTTACTGAGAGGGAGGGAGAGAGAGGCTTACTGAGAGAGGCTTACTGAGAGGAGAGGGGGAGAGAGAGGCTTACTGAGAGGAGAGGGGAGAGAGAGGCTTACTGAGAGAGAGGGGAGAGAGAGGCTTACTGAGAGAGGACTGAGAGGAGAGAGAGAGGCTTACTGAGAGGAGAGGGGGAGAGAGGCTTACTGAGAGGAGAGGGGAGAGAGGCTTACTGAGAGGACTGAGAGGAGGGAGAGGGGAGAGAGAGGCTTACTGAGAGGAGAGGGGAGAGAGAGGCTTACTGAGAGGAGAGGGGAGAGAGAGGCTTACTGAGAGGGATTACTGAGAGGAGAGAGGGGGAGAGAGAGGCTTACTGAGAGAGAGGGGGAGAGAGGCTTACTGAGAGGAGAGAGGGGGAGAGAGAGGCTTACTGAGAGGAGGAGAGGGAGAGAGAGAGGCTTACTGAGAGGAGAGGGAGAGAGAGAGGGGAGAGAGAGGATTACTGAGGAGAGAGAGGCTTACTGAGGGGAGAGGGGAGAGAGAGGCTTACTGAGAGAGATTACTGAGAGGGAGAGGGGGAGAGAGAGGCTTACTGAGAGGAGAGGGAGAGAGAGGCTTACTGAGAGGAGAGAGGATTACTGAGAGGAGAGGGGAGAGAGGCTTACTGAGGCTTACTGAGAGAGGATTACTGAGAGAGAGGGGGAGAGATTACTGAGAGGAGAGGGGAGAGAGAGGCTTACTGAGAGGAGAGAGAGGGAGAGAGAGGCTTACTGAGAGGAGAGGGAGAGAGAGGCTTACTGAGAGGACTGAGAGGGGAGAGAGGCTTACTGAGAGGAGAGGGGAGAGAGAGGCTTACTGGAGAGGAGAGGGGGAGAGAGGCTTACTGAGAGGAGAGGGAGAGAGAGGCTTACTGAGGACTGAGAGAGAGAGAGAGAGGCTTACTGAGAGGAGAGGGAGAGAGAGGCTTACTGAGGAGAGAGGAGAGGGAGAGAGATTACTGAGAGGAGAGGGAGAGAGAGGCTTACTGAGGGAGAGGGGAGAGAGGAGAGAGGGGGAGAGAGAGGCTGAGAGGAGAGAGAGGGGAGAGAGGATTACTGAGAGGAGAGGGGGAGAGAGAGGCTTACTGAGAGAGGATTACTGAGAGGAGAGGGGGGAGAGAGGACTGAGAGAGAGGAGAGGGGAGAGAGGCTTACTGAGAGGAGAGAGAGAGAGGGGGGAGAGGAGGCTTACTGAGAGGAGAGGGGGAGAGAGGCTTACTGAGAGACACTGAGAGAGAGGGGGAGAGAGGCTTACTGAGAGAGGAGAGGAGAGGAGAGAGAGGCTTACTGAGAGGAGAGGGGGAGAGAGGCTTACTGAGAGGAGAGGGGGAGAGAGGAGGCTTACTGAGAGGGAGGGAGAGAGAGGCTTACTGAGAGAGGGGACTGAGGGAGGGGAGAGAGAGGCTTACTGAGAGGGGGAGAGAGAGGCTTACTGAGAGGAGAGGGAGAGAGGGACTGAGAGAGGGGGGGAGAGAGGCTTACTGAGAGGGAGAGAGAGAGAGGCTTACTGAGAGGGAGGGAGAGAGAGGCTTACTGAGAGAGGATTACTGAGAGGAGAGGGGGAGAGAGGCTTACTGAGAGAGGATTACTGAGAGGAGAGGGGGAGAGAGGCTTACTGAGAGGGAGGGAGAGAGAGGCTTACTGAGAGGGAGGGAGAGAGAGGCTTACTGAGAGGGAGGGAGAGAGAGGCTTACTGAGAGAGGCTTACTGAGAGGAGAGGGGGAGAGAGAGGCTTACTGAGAAGAGAGGGGGAGAGAGGCTTACTGAGAGGAGAGGGGGAGAGAGAGGCTTACTGAGAGGAGAGGGGGAGAGAGAGGCTTACTGAGAGGAGAGCGGGAGAGAGAGGCTTACTGAGAGGAGGTAGGGAGAGAGATGCATGAAAAGAGGTAGATAAAGGGAGAAATGCATGAAAAGAGGTAGATAAAGGGAGAAATGCAAAGAGAAAAATATAGTAGCGTAAAGAGAGGGAGGGAGTGATGGAGGGACTGAGGTCGAGACATGTAGAGATATGCTGAAGTTCATTGATTGCTGACCTGGGTGTGAAGGAAGGCTGGAGGTTCATATTTCATTCTCTTTCTGCTGGCTGTCAAAACTGTGCCAATAAATGCCTTGTTATGCCTGCCATCTCCATGTCCCTTTCTGTATCTCTCACTCTTTATTTCTGTCTCTCTCTTTTTTTTGTGTGTGTATATATATGTGTGTGTGTGTATATATGTGTGTGTGTGTGTGTGTGTGTATATATGTATATGTGTGTGTGCAGCTCTCTCTCTCTCTCTCTCTCTCTCTCTCTCTCTCTCTCTCTCACTGCTTGACAGTTTGCTGTGGGTTAACACCACCCACTACCCTATGGTAGCAGCAGCAGTGTTTCCACACCATTCCCACTCACACCTTCAGTGCTATTAGTGGCTACGCTACCTAGCGTCACAGCTAGCATTACAACACCTCAGCATGTTCCCGGTAACCTGCCTGCCATTTGGCTTGCTGGGTCACTGTGACCAAGTCAGAGTAGTTTGGTGGGGGCTGGTAGACATAGTCACAGTCCCTTTTCATGTTTTCAACTCAGAGTGTTGAGTTTGACAATTTCAAGTCACCAAGACCTGTACAACTTGATAATAATAGGCCCATTCAGAGGTAGTATTCAGAGGTAGTATTCAAGGGACTTTACACTGGACTGAACAGAGGGAGTGAGAGAGGTGTAGATAGTCAGATCTGGACAAATTATCACAGTGTCTGACATTTACTGCACTGTAGTCAGCCCTGTGGTCAGCCATGTGGTCAGCCCTGTGGTCAGCCCTGTGGTCAGCCATGTAGTCAGCCCTGTGGTCAGCCCTGTGGTCAGCCATTTGGTCAGCCCTGTAGTCAGCCCTGTGGTCAGCACTGTAGTCAGCACTGTAGTCAGCCCTGTGGTCAGCACTGTAGTCAGCACTGTAGTCAGCCCTGTGGTCAGCCCTGTGGTCAGCCATGTAGTCAGCCCTGTGGTCAGCACTGTAGTCAGCACTGTAGTCAGCCCTGTTGTCAGCCCTGTGGTCAGCCCTGTGGTCAGCACTGTGGTCAGCCCTGTGGTCAGCCATGTAGTCAGCCCTGTGGTCAGCCATTTGGTCAGCCATGTGGTCAGCCCTGTGGTCAGCCCTGTGGTCAGCCATGTAGTCAGCCCTGTGGTCAGCACTGTAGTCAGCACTGTAGTCAGCCCTGTGGTCAGCCCTGTGGTCAGCCATGTAGTCAGCCCTGTGGTCAGCACAGTAGTCAGCACTGTAGTCAGCCCTGTGGTCAGCCCTGTTGTCAGCCCTGTTGTCAGCCCTGTGGTCAGCCCTGTGGTCAGCACTGTAGTCAGCCCTGTGGTCAGCCATTTGGTCAGCCATGTAGTCAGCCATTTGGTCAGCCATTTGGTCAGCCATGTGGTCAGCCCTGTGGTCAGCCATGTAGTCAGCCCTGTGGTCAGCCATTTGGTCAGCCCTGTGGTCAGCCATGTAGTCAGCCCTGTGGTCAGCACTGTAGTCAGCACTGTAGTCAGCCCTGTGGTTAGCCCTGTGGTCAGCCCTGTGGTCAGCACTGTTGTCAGCCCTGTGGTCAGCCCTGTGGTCAGCACTGTAGTCAGCCCTGTGGTCAGCCATTTGGTCAGCCATGTAGTCAGCCCTGTGGTCAGCACTGTAGTCAATGAAATAGATGACCAGTGTAATGTCCAGTTTAGGGGACGAGAGGAAGACAGGTGGTCAAGCAGCAGGTTCAACCATGACGGTTGGTAACTTTCCAGTCACTGATACAATGTCCATATCTCCCCTGCCTCCACCTTCTTCCAAATTCTTCCAAAGGGCAGAGTTGGGAGGTGACCTACCTCATGTTTCTATGCCCCCTTGCCCATACCCTCCCTCTTCTCTTCATCATTCCAGCCGATGTGTGTTCCTCACCAGTGTTGGTTGTTTTGATGTCTTTCCCCTGTAGCCTCTAGATGGCCCTCAGTGGGTGCTGTGGTCTGTGTGTTGGTCCTGTAGCCTCTAGATGGCCCTCAGTGGGTGCTGTGGTCTGTGTGTTGGTCCTGTAGCCTCTAGATGGCCCTCAGTGTGGGTACTGTGGTCTGTGTGTTGGTCCTGTAGCCTCTAGATGGCCCTCAGTGTGGGTACTGTGGTCTGTGTGTTGGTCCTGTAGCCTCTAGGTGGCCCCCAGTGTGGGTACTGTGGTCTGTGTGTTGGTCCTGTAGCCTCTAGATGGCCCTCAGTGGGTGCTGTGGTCTGTGTGTTGGTCCTGTAACCTCTAGGTGGCCCTCAGTGGGTGCTGTGGTCTGTGTGTTGGTCCTGTAGCCTCTAGATGGCCCTCAGTGTGGGTACTGTGGTCTGTGTGTTGGTCCTGTAGCCTCTAGGTGGCCCCCAGTGTGGGTACTGTGGTCTGTGTGTTGGTCCTGTAGCCTCTAGATGGCCCTCAGTGGGTGCTATGGTCTGTGTGTTGGTCCTGTAGCCTCTAGGTGGCCCTCAGTGGGTGCTGTGGTCTGTGTGTTGGTCCTGTAGCCTCTAGGTGGCCCTCAGTGGGTGCTGTGGTCTGTTTGTTGGTCCTGTAGCCTCTAGATGGCCCTCAGTGTGGGTACTGTGGTCTGTGTGTTGGTCCTGTAGCCTCTAGGGGGCCCTCAGTGGGTGCTGTGGTCTGTGTGTTTCCCCTGTAGCCTCTAGATGGCCCTCAGAGTGGATGCTGTTGTCTGTGTGTTGACGCTGTAGCCTCTGATAGCCCTCAGAGTGGGTGCTGTGGTCTGTGTGTTGGTCCTGTAGCCTCTAGATGGCCCTCAGAGTGGGTGCTGTGGTCTGTGTGTTGACGCTGTAGCCTCTGATAGCCCTCAGAGTGGGTGCTGTGGTCTGTGTGTTGGTCCTGTAGCCTCTAGATAGCCCTCAGAGTGGGTGCTGTGGTCTGTGTGTTGGTCCTGTAGCCTCTAGATGGCCCTCAGAGTGGGTGCTGTGGTCTGTGTGTTGGTCCTGTAGCTTCTAGATGGCCCTCAGAGTGGGTGCTGTGGTCTGTGTGTTGGTCCTGTAGCCTCTAGATGGCCCTCAGAGTGGGTGCTGTGGTCTGTGTGTTGGTCCTGTAGCCTCTAGATGGCCCTCAGAGTGAGTGCTGTTGTCTGTGTGTTGACGCTGTAGCCTCTGATAGCCCTCAGAGTGGGTGCTGTGGTCTGTGTGTTGATGCTGTAGCCTCTAGATGGCCCTCAGAGTGATTGCTGTTGTCTGTGTGTTGACGCTGTAGCCTCTGATAGCCCTCAGAGTGGGTGCTGTGGTCTGTGTGTTGGTCCTGTAGCCTCTAGATGGCCCTCAGAGTGGGTGCTGTGGTCTGTGTGTTGACGCTGTAGCCTCTGATAGCCCTCAGAGTGGGTGCTGTGGTCTGTGTGTTGGTCCTGTAGCCTCTAGATGGCCCTCAGAGTGGGTGCTGTGGTCTGTGTGTTGACGCTGTAGCCTCTGATAGCCCTCAGAGTGGGTGCTGTGGTCTGTGTGTTGGTCCTGTAGCCTCTAGATGGCCTCAGAGTGGGTGCTGTGGTCTGTGTGTTGACGCTGTAGCCTCTGATAGCCCTCAGAGTGGGTGCTGTGGTCTGTGTGTTGGTCCTGTAGCCTCTAGATAGCCCTCAGAGTGGGTGCTGTGGTCTGTGTGTTGGTCCTGTAGCCTCTAGATGGCCCTCAGAGTGGGTGCTGTGGTCTGTGTGTTGGTCCTGTAGCCTCTAGATAGCCCTCAGAGTGTGTGCTGTGGTCTGTGTGTTGGTCCTGTAGCCTCTAGATGGCCCTCAGAGTGGGTGCTGTGGTCTGTGTGTTGGTCCTGTAGCCTCTAGATGGCCCTCAGAGTGGGTGCTGTGGTCTGTGTGTTGGTCCTGTAGCCTCTAGATGGCTCTCAGAGTGAGTGCTGTTGTCTGTGTGTTGACGCTGTAGCCTCTGATAGCCCTCAGAGTGAGTGCTGTTGTCTGTGTGTTGACGCTGTAGCCTCTGATAGCCCTCAGAGTGGGTGCTGTGGTCTGTGTGTTGGTCCTGTAGCCTCTAGATGACCCTCAGAGTGGGTGCTGTGGTCTGTGTGTTGGTCCTGTGGCCTCTAGATGGCCCTCAGAGTGAGTGCTGTTGTCTGTGTGTTGACGCTGTAGCCTCTGATAGCCCTCAGAGTGGGTGCTGTGGTCTGTGTGTTGATGCTGTAGCCTCTAGATGGCCCTCAGAGTGGTACTGTGCTCTGTGTGTTGGTCCTGTAGCCTCTAGATAGCCCTCAGAGTGGGGGGGTATGTGTGTTGATGCTGTAGCCTCTAGATGGCCCTCAGAGTGGGTACTGTGGTCTGTGTGTTGATGCTGGAGCCTCTAGATGGCCCTCAGAGTGGGTACTGTGGTCTGTGTGTTGATGCTGGAGCCTCTAGATGGCCCTCAGAGTGGTGCTGTGGTCTGTGTGTTGATGCTGGAGCCTCTAGATGGCCCTCAGAGTGGTGCTGTGGTCTGTGTGTTGGTGTTTGCTCACAGAATGTTTGGAATGCCCTGGCAGACGTCATGTGACAGCTCCTGGTGTTTTAGACATCACACTGGGATTGGAGAGGGAACTGACGCAGGCACACACACATACTGGTACACACACACACACACACACATACTGGCCCAGGCACACACACACACACATTCTGGCCCAGGCACACACATTCTGGCCCAGGCACACACACACACACACACACACATTCTGGCCCAGGCACACACACACACACACACACACACACACATTCTGGCCCAGGCACACACACACACACACACACACACACACACACTGACATGTTTTTACTGCGTGGGAGGTGGTGAACATTTACTGTTGGGTGTGAAGTTTGTATTAACTTCAGCAGGAATATTTACTCTTTGGAGTAGAGCCCACAGTGAAGTGTACACTTATTTTGGAGTACCAATTTGCTTGGAAATAGACACTTTACTCTACACTTGTTGTGGAGAACCTACTTACGTTGAAGTGTGCATACCTACTTTGAAGTGCACTAAGTATTATGTAAGGCCAAGCATAATCACCTAGCGTAACCTTGGTCTAAATGAAGGTCTCGCAGCAGGACACTGGGCCTCTCACTGGGCAGTCTGTCTTTCAGCTGGGGATGCTGTCTTCACAGGAAGTGGGGGGAAACGTCCTCTCATTTATAGTGGACCAGAAGGGTTCAAATGACTAATGAGAGAAAGGTGCCGTTTGCAGCACAGACAGACAGGCTGTAGGAACAGATGTCAGAAGAGAGAGAGAGACTGTGGAGAGGGCCATGATCTCAACCATTACTGTGAGGTAAACACTGTGATCACACTGACAGACACACAGCACTTTGGAATCAGACGAGGAGGGATTGTAGCCAGGAGGAGCCATCAGTACCACTGTTATGATGATTTCCAGCATTGATCAAAGTAAGAAATTAAATGGGGGACAATCTCTCTGCACATTTGTGTCATTCGTCACGTAACGATGTCATGTTTCTTACTGTAGACACAGATCATTGACAATGTATGTGACTGAAAACGGACATCTGTGGCCAATATGGGTGCTGTGTCGTTGACGCTACGGTAACCATGACAACAGACAGTAGAATACTGCAGGTCACAGACACTCCACAATGGTGACATATCCCCCCGGGAATTATTACAAACCTCATGTTAAATTACTGACATGGATTCAGTCCAAGACACATTGTAGAGCAGTGCACTAGACAGCCTACAATACGCCTTTTAAAGACATTTTCTCTGATGTTTGCAGAGATCGCATCCACGGTAAACACTACCGTCAGCTGAAGTATAAATTCATTTTAAAAGCCTGATATAGTAGCCTGCTCTATACCGAGCCTTTGATTGAATCCTGGCCTGTTGCCTAACACAGAACAAAAAGCTTTCCTCTGGGTGTAACTAGGCAAAACAGTGACGCTATGTGGCTAGTTATATTACTGCACGCAGAGTAACGTTTAAATGAACAGTATGTGAGAGAATTGAGTTTTAGTGCAACTAGTAATCCTATCCAAGATCCACAATGCCTTCTAACCATTGGATCAGGAATGAACTTGTTAAAGCTTTTTTCTTGTTTATCCCTCATTTTGCCTCTGCAGATTGTGTTTGCAGAATATCACTGATTTTGCCTCTGCAGATTGTGTTTGCAGAATATCACTGATTTTGCCTCTGCAGATTGTGTTTGCAGAATATCACTGATTTTGCCTCTGCAGATTGTGTTTGCAGAATATCACTGATTTTGCCTCTGCAGATTGTGTTTGCAGAATATCACTGATTTTGCCTCTGCAGATTGTGTTTGCAGAATATCACTGATTTTGCCTCTGCAGATTGTGTTTGCAGAATATCACTGATTTTGCCTCTGCAGATTGTGTTTGCAGAATATCACTGATTTTGCCTCTGCAGATTGTGTTTGCAGAATATCACTGTGAGCAACACTGCATGTCATAGTCCCGCCTATTCTAACACATCTGAAGACTGTTGCCACTTCCTAAATTCCCCCGAGGGTTTCAAATCTATGATGATTCAAACGCAGTGTTATCTCACGACTGTTTGAGAAGTGAGTTGGTAATACCCATTAATGGGGGACTAAAGATCCAGCCAAGATTCTTTATGGAAACAGACCATAGAACACCCGGCAGACCTGACATCAGTTTATGTTCTTGAGTCAGTGTAGTTTACATTACTTTAAGTGATGATCTCATCTGATTCTTGATCAGCACTCCGGGGTACTTTCCACCCTGGTTACAGGGAGGAACAGTACACTTAACCTCGATCGAGGTGCCTAACACCAACATGGTGTTTATGACCACATACTGTACATTGTGTTTGGAAGGAACAGCTTTGGCCTGAGGTATTTATACACACCTATTTTCCCAACGACGTGCTCATTCCTGTGTGTATTTTTTTTTTTAAATCCAAGGTAAAAAAAAAACACATGAATAAACACATTAAATTCAATGTGGGTGTTGAGCTAATGCCCTGCACCTGGAAGTCATTTCATTACACAATAACATTTGCTGTACTCGGAGCCGACCCAAGGCATAAGTGACATAAGCGCTCACTTAGAACCACGGCCAAATGTATTCAAATTTAGGAACTCAGTCAGGATTTCAATTTACTGTTGAGAGTTAGAATAACATAATTCACAAGGTTTAGTTTCAAATATGGTTGTCAATGTGGTTGTCAATTTGGTTGTCAATGTGGTTGTCAATGTGGTTGTCAATGTGGTTGTCAATTTGGTTGTCAATGTGGTTGTCAATGTGGTTGTCAATGTGGTTGTCAATTTGGTTGTCAATGTGGTTGTCAATGTGGTTGTCAATGTGGTTGTCAATGTGGTTGTCAATTTGGTTGTCAATGTGGTTGTCAATGTGGTTGTCAATGTGGTTGTCCATCAGTAGTTTTCCTCTTGTTATGTCAGTCACTCACAGACACTCAATTAGCCCATGTCAGCAAACGTTTTTTTTTGTTGGTAAAATAGTCTAATGGCCAGCTATCTAAACTTGTAGTAATCATGGCCAAATTACCGACCAGGCACGAAGGGCACGTGCCCAGGGGCCCTGACCTGACCCATTGGTTATGATTCATTAATGGGATAACAGAAAGGTGTCACATTAGTTTTTTCTCACAAACATCCTTTCTGAATTTAAAAGTAATCCAAGAAGAAATCATCTAGCTTTTTTCCAAAGTATCTGTAATCTGATTACAATATTTTTTGCTGGTGCTTTTAAAGGCCAGACATCAACGTTCAATCTTCTCTTCCCTCTTCCTCCTCAACCTCCTTCACGAGAAGTGTTCGCACTCTCACTTATGGGGGGGGGATAACCATGGCAACCACATCATCACAAGTGATGTTTTTGATAGGTATTACCAAAAGTGTGACACACACACACAGACACACACACACACACACACAGTTACAGAACCGATACTTTTAGCACATCATGTAACAAGAGAAACTGATAATGGATAGCTGAAGTTTCATCTCCACTCAAGGACAATACATCACCACAGCTGAACCATGTTGGGCTCATCAACACTCAAGGACATTACATCACCACAGCTGAACCAGGGTGAGTTCATCAACACTCAAGGACATTACATCACCACAGCTGAACCAGGGTGAGTTCATCAACACTCAAGGACATTACATCACCACAGCTGAACCAGGGTGAGTTCATCAACACTCAAGGACATTACATCACCACAGCTGAACCAGGGTGAGTTCATCAACACTCAAGGACATTACATCACCACAGCTGAACCAGGGTGAGTTCATCAACACTCAAGGACATTATATCACCACAGCTGCTCACACTGAGAATTTCACAAGACAGTGGGTCATTTAGGGTCACAGGCATCTGGTCCAGAAGGGTTGTTTTACTGTATGGCATCACAGCCTTACATGCAGACTAGACCGGGTGTGTTCATGCGTCCGCGTGCGTCATGGCATGTTGACTGTGTCCTCCCACACCAGACGCAATTGAAATATCAAAACGAACTCGGAACCAACTATACTAAATTGGGGACAGGTCAAAAAGCATGAAACATTTATGTCAATTAAGCTAGTTAGCTTGCTGTTGCTAGCTAATTTGTCCTGGGATATAAACATTGGGTTGTTATTTTACCTTAAATGCACAAGGTCCTCTACTCCGACAATCCTCTACTCCGACAATTAATCCACAGATAAATGGGTAAACCGAGTTAATTTCAATTAATCTCTCCTCCTTCAGGCATCTTCTTCTTTGGACTTTACATGGCAGTTGGCAACTAACTTTAAGGTGCATTACTGCTATCAACTGGACTGGCGTGTGAACCTCAGTCAATCTTTCAATCACCCACGTGGGTACAGTTGAAGTTGGAAGTTTACAGTACATATACAGTGGGGAGAACAAGCACTTGATACACTGCCGATTTTGCAGGTTTTCCTACTTACAAAGCACGTAGAGGTCTGTAATTTTTATCATAGGTACACTTCAACTGTGAGAGACGGAATTTAAAACAAAAATTCAGAAAATCACATTGTATGATTTTTAAGTAATTAATTTGCATTTTATTGCATGACATAAGTATTTGATACATCAGAAAAGCAGAACTTAATATTTGGTACAGAAACAATTACAGAGATCATACGTTTCCTGTAGTTCTTGACCAGGTTTGCACACACTGCAGCAGGGATTTTGGCCCACTCCTCCATACAGACCTTCTCCGGATCCTTCAGGTTTCGGGGCTGTCGCTGGGCAATACGGACTTTCAGCTCCTTCCAAATACTTTCTATTGGGTTCAGGTCTGGAGACTGGCTAGGCCACTCCAGGACCTTGAGATGCTTCTTACGGAGCCACTCCTTAGTTGCCCTGGCTGTATGTTTCGGGTCATTGTCATGCTGGAAGACCCAGCCACGACCCATCTTCAATGCTCTTACTGAGGGAAGGAGGTTGTTGGCCAAGATCTCGTGGTACATGGCCCCATCCTTCCACCCCTCAATACGGTGCACTCGTCCTGTTCCCTTTGCATAAAAGCATCCCCAAAGAATGATGTTTCCACCTCCATGCTTCACGGTTGGGATGGTGTTCTTGGGGTTGTACTCATCCTTCTTCTTCCTCCAAACACGGCGAATGGAGTTTAGACCAAAAAGCTCTATTTTTGTCTCATCAGACCACATGACCTTCTCCCATTCCTCCTCTGGATCATCCAGATGGCCATTGGCAAACTTCAGACGGGCCTGGGCATGTGCTGGCTTGAGCAGGGGGACCTTGTGTGCGCTGCAGGATTTTAATCCATGACAGCGTAGTGTGTTACTAATGGTTTTCTTTGATACTGTGGTCCGAGCTCTCTTCAGTTCATTGACCAGGTCCTGCCGTGTAGTTCTGGGCTGATCCCTCACCTTCCGTATGATCATTGATGCCCCACGAGGTGAGATCTTGCATGGAGCCCCAGACCGAGGGTGATTGACCGTCATCTTGAACTTCTTCCATTTTCTAATAATTTCGCAAAAGTTGTTGCCTTCTCACCAACTTGCTTGCCTATTGTCCTGTAGCCCATCCCAGCCTTGTGTAGGTCTACAATTTAGCCCTGATGTCCTTACACAGCTCTCTGGTCTTGGCCATTGTGGAGAGGTTGGAGTCTGTTTGATTGAATGTGTGGACAGGTGTCTTTTACACAGGTAACGAGTTCAAACAGGTGCAGTTAATACAGGTAATGAGTGGAGAACAGGAGGGATTCTTAAAGAAAAACTAACAGGTCTGTGAGAGCCGGAATTCTTACTGGTTGGTAGGTGATCAAATACTTATGTCATGCAATAAAATGCAAATGAATTACTTAAAAATCATACAATGTGATTTTCTGGAGTTTTGTTTTAGATTCCGTCTCTCACAGTTGAAGTATACCTATGATAAAAATTACAGACCTCTACATGCTTTGTAAGTAGGAAAATCGGCAGTGTATCAAATAATTGTTCTCCCCACTGTACCTTATCCAAATACATTTAAACTCAGATTCACAATTCCTGACATTTAATCCTAGTAAAAATTCCCTGTCTTAGGTCAATTAGGATCACCACTTCATTTTAAGAATGTGAAATGTCAGAATAATAGTAGAGAGAATGATTTATTTCAGCTTTTATTTCTTTCACCACATCCCCAGTGGGTCAGAAGTTTACATACACTCAATTAGTATTTGGCAGCATTGCCTTTAAATTGTTTAACTTGGGTCAAACGTTTATTTTAGCCTTCCACAAGCTTCCCACAATAAGTTGGGTGAATTTTGGCCCATTTCTCCTGACAGACCTGGTGTAACTGAGTCAGGTTGTCTATGGGATTGAGGTCAGGGCTTTGTGATGGCCACTCCAATACCATGATTTTGTTGTCCTTAAGCCATTCTGACACAACTTTGGAAGTATGCTTGGGGTCATTGTCCTTTTTCCTCCAACCATAATGATGGTCATTATGGCCAAATAGTTGTATTTTTGTTTGATCAGACCAGAGGACATTTGTCCAAAAGTTTGATCTTTGTCCCCATGTGCAGTTGCAAACCTTAGTCTGGCTTTTGTATGGCAGTTTTGGAGTAGTGACTTCTTCCTTGCTGAGCAGTCTCATGTTATGTCGATATAGGACTCGGTTTTACTGTGGATATAGATACTTTGTACCTGTTTCCTCCAGCATCTTCACAAGGTCCTTTGCTGTTTTTCTGGGATTGTTCATGGTATCTTCAGATGTTTGGAAATTGCTCCCAAGGATGAAACAGATTTGTGGTGGTCTACAATTTTTTTCTGAGGTCTTGGCTGATTTCTTTTGATTTTCCCACGATGTCAAGCGAAGCAGCACTGAGTTTGAAGGTGGGCCTTAAAAATACATCCACAGGTACACCTCCAATTGACTCAAATTATGTCAAATAGCCTATCAGAAGCTTCTAAAGCCATGACATCGTCTGGAATGTTCCAAGCTGTTTCCAAGCCACAGTCAACTTAGTGTATGTAAACTTCTGACCGACTGGAATTGTGATAGAGTGAATTAATCTGATTGTTGAACAAATTACTTGTCATGCACAAAGTAGATGTCCTAACCGACTAGCCAAAACTATAGTTTGTTAACAAGAATTTTGTGGAGTGGTAGAAAAACGAGGTTTAATGACTCCAACCTCAGTGTATGTAAACTTCTGACTTCAACTGTATATGCTCCTAAAAACCAATGAGGAGATGGGAGAGGCGGGATTTGCAGCGCGTCAAGCATCACAAATAGAACCAAGTTCCATTTCAGTGCCTGGCTACGCAAACGCTCGTTGACGTGCGAGAGCAGTGTGGATGCAATGATTGAATAACATGTATGTGCACATTTATTCTTTTATTTTTTGTGGTTTAGTCAGTTTGTTAAACTAGATAAACATCCATCTCTATGTACAGATTGAGTACAGACAAATCCTTTATGAAACGTCATGTATGAGTCACAGATAGAAAGGCAGTATAAGACTTTGACACTGACATAAGGACTAGATTACATCAGATACACGCTAGCCGGCGGTGTCTGATGTGGAACTGTGTTAGAGCTGTCAAATCCGCAAGCGACTCCCATCATTGTACCTAAAGAGGGACAATGCCATTGGCTGCAAGGAGTTGCGTTGATAAGCCAAATTAACAAGTTGGAACACTGGAATGTGTGATGTAATCTACACCTCCATTATGCTGATAGAAATCATGGTTTTCTATTTGAGCTTCATTAGTTCTATGTAACCTACACAGTCTTGTTCTGAACTTCTACCGTGAGTGGGGCGGGTGTGGCTTCATGACAATGATCACAAGAGCAGCTGCTCACCGATTTGACAACTCCAACGCACAAAACATGATCAAACATGATCAAACGCTTGATCTGATTGAATCTAGGCCTAAGAGTAATTTGGGCGTGCCGATAGATTCTGCCTATTATTTACAGACATGCACAACGTACATAATTGCTAAGACAGAACACAGTTTTCTTGGTGCTTTGCTTTGTCTTCTATTCAGCTTCCTGTCGTCGGGAGGTGAGTTCCAACATGAAGCACAAGGACTAGACGTCTCTTCTGTTGGGAGAGAGGGCAGGTGTTCATACTCAACTTCATTATATCCATACTGTAAAATGTGTTTTCTCACACACACACACACACACACACACACACACACACACACACACACACACACTGTACCTAGGCGAAGACAAAATAGACTACCACCATGCAGCCAACGATCCATGCCGCCATCAGTAGAGCAGGAAACAGCCTGTAGGACGACACCACCTGACCTGAGGCTGCATGATATAACACATCAGAACACCTCAACACACACACACATGGTTCTCCCTAAACACATTGTTAAAAGTCTTAGCCGTTGTAAACATATTGAATCGTTTTAAGATGGTGTGGATCATTTAGCTGTTTGATTTGGAATTTGAGGACCCCTTTATGTGTAAAAAAAAGTATATAAAAAAGTATTTAAAGTATTTATTTTGGCCTTCACCACTATAGTCCCGAGAAACGCATTGAATAACACATCCATAAATGGCAAAAAATAATTACAAACAAGGTTTTGAAGTGTTTGTTCTATATCTAGGAGATATAAGTATCATGACACAAGGTGAGACCCAGATGCAGACACAGGATGCAGATGGTTGGAGTCTTACAATGTTTATTCATCCAAAGGGGTAGACAAGAGAATGCTTGTGGACAGGCAAAAAGGTCAAAACCAGATCAGAGTCCTGGAGATACAAAGTGGCAGACAGGCTGGTGGTCAAGGCAGTCAGAATGGTCAGGCAGGTGGGTACAGAGTGGCAGACAGGCTAGTGGTCAAGGCAGGCAAAATGGTCAGGCAGGTGGGTACAGAGGGCAGACAGGCTAGTGGTCAAGGCAGGCAGAATGGTCAGGCAGGTGGGTACAGAGTGGCAGACAGGCTAGTGGTCAAGGCAGGCAGAATGGTCAGGCAGGTGGGTACAGAGTGGCAGACAGGCTAGTGGTCAAGGCAGGCAGAATGGTCAGGCAGGTGGGTACAGAGTGGCAGACAGGCTAGTGGTCAAGGCAGGCAAAATGGTCAGGCAGGTGGGTACAGAGTGGCAGACAGGCTAGTGGTCAAGGCAGGCAGAATGGTCAGGCAGGTGGGTACAGAGTGGCAAACAGGCTAGTGGTCAAGGCAGGCAGAATGGTCAGGCAGGTGGGTACAGAGTGGCAGACAGACTAGTGGTCAAGGCAGGCAGAATGGTCAGGCAGGTGGGTACAGAGTGGCAGACAGGCTAGTGGTCAAGGCAGGCAGAATGGTCAGGCAGGTGGGTACAGAGTGGCAGACAGGCTGGTGGTCCAGGCAGGCAGAATGGTCAGGCAGGTGGGTACAGAGTGGCAGACAGGCTAGTGGTCAAGGCAGGCAGAATGGTCAGGCAGGTGGGTACAGAGTGGCTGACAGGCTAGTGGTCAAGGCAGGCAGAATGGTTAGGCAGGTGGGTACAAAGTCCACAAACAGGCAAGAGTCACAACCGGGAGGACTAGAAAAAGGAGAATGCAAAAAGCAGGAGAAACTGGCCCAGAGAGACAGGAAACACAGGGACAAATACACTGGTACAGAGAGACAGAAAACACAGGGATAAATACACTAGTGCAGAGAGACAGGAAACACAGGGATAAATACACTGGCACAGAGAGACAGGAAACACAGGGATAAATACACTAGTGCAGAGAGACAGGAAACACAGGGATAAATACACTAGTGTAGAGAGACAGGAAACACAGGGATAAATACACTGGCACAGAGAGACAGGAAACACAGGGATAAATACACTAGTGCAGAGAGACAGGAAACACAGGGATAAATACACTAGTGCAGAGAGACAGGAAACACAGGGATAAATACACTAGTGTAGAGAGACAGGAAACACAGGGACAAATACACTGGTACAGAGAGACAGGAAACACAGGGATGAATACACTAGTGCAGAGAGACAGGAAACACAGGGATAAATACACTAGTGCAGAGAGACAGGAAACACAGGGATAAATACACTAGTGCAGAGAGACAGGAAACACAGGGATAAATACACTAGTGCAGAGAGACAGGAAACACAGAGATAAATAAACTGGTACAGAGAGACAGGAAACACAGGGATAAATACACTAGTACAGAGAGACAGGAAACACAGGGATAAATACACTAGTGCAGAGAGACAGGAAACACAGGGATAAATACACTAGTGTAGAGAGACAGGAAACACAGGGACAAATACACTGGTACAGAGAGACAGGAAACACAGGGATGAATACACTAGTGCAGAGAGACAGGAAACACATGGATAAATACACTAGTGCAGAGAGACAGGAAACACAGGGATAAGTACACTGGTGCAGTGAGACAGGAAACACAGGGATAAATACACTAGTGCAGAGAGACAGGAAACACAGAGATAAATACACTGGTACAGAGAGACAGGAAACACAGGGATAAATACACTGGCACAGAGAGACAGGAAACACCGAGATAAATACACTAGTGCAGAGAGACAGGAAACATAGGGATAAATACACTAGTGTAGAGAGACAGGAAACACAGGGATAAGTACACTGGTGCAGTGAGACAGGAAACACAGGGATAAATACACTGGTGCAGAGAGACAGGAAACACAGGGATAAATACACTGGTACAGAGAGACAGGAAACACAGGGATAAGTACACTGGTGCAGTGAGACAGGAAACACAGGGATAAATACACTGGTGCAGAGAAACAGGAAACACAGGGATAAATACACTGCTAGAGAGAGACAGGAAACACAGGGATAAATACACTGGTACAGAGAGGCAGGAAACACAGGGATAAATACACTGGCCCAGAGAGGCAGGAAACACAGGGATAAATACACTGTTACAGAGAGACAGGAAACAGAGGGATAAATACACTGGGGCAATCAAGCAACACCTGGAGGGGGTGGAGACAATAACTGCAGATGTCACTGCAGATGTCTCATGTCTCACTGCTCTAGCTCTGCAACCTTTCACTGCAGATGTCTCACTGCTCTAGCTCTGCAACCTTTCACTGCAGATGTCTCATGTCTCACTGCTCTAGCTCTGCAACCTTTCACTGCAGATGTCTCATGTCTCACTGCTCTGGCTCTGCCACCTTTTACCGCAGATGTCTCATGTCTCACTGCTCTGGCTCTGCCACCTTTCACTGCAGATGTCTCATGTCTCACTGCTCTGGCTCTGCCACCTTTCACTGCAGATGTCTCATGTCTCACTGCTCTGGCTCTGCCACCTTTCACTGCAGATGTCTCATGTCTCACTGCTCTAGCTCTGCAACCTTTCACTGCAGATGTCTCATGTCTCACTGCTCTGGCTCTGCCACCTTTTACCGCAGATGTCTCATGTCTCACTGCTCTAGCTCTGCAACCTTTCACTGCAGATGTCTCATGTCTCACTGCTCTAGCTCTGCAACCTTTCACTGCGGATGTCTCATGTCTCACTGCTCTGGCTCTGCCACCTTTCACTGCAGATGTCTCATGTCTCACTGCTCTGGCTCTGCCACCTTTCACTGCAGATGTCTCATGTCTCACTGCTCTGGCTCTGCCACCTTTCACTGCAGATGTCTCATGTCTCACTGCTCTAGCTCTGCAACCTTTCACTGCAGATGTCTCATGTCTCACTGCTCTGGCTCTGCCACCTTTTACCGCAGATGTCTCATGTCTCACTGCTCTGGCTCTGCCACCTTTTACCGCAGATGTCTCATGTCTCACTGATCTGGCTCTGCCACCTTTCACCTTAGATGTCTCACTGCTCTAGCTCTGCAACCTTTCACCTCAGATGTCTCACTGCTCTGGCTCTGCCACCTTTTACCGCAGATGTCTCATGTCTCACTGCTCTAGCTCTGCCACCTTTCACCGTAGATGTCTCACTGCTCTGCCTCTGCCACCTTTCACTGCAGATGTCTCATGTCTCACTGCTCTGGCTCTGCCACCTTTCACTGCAGATGTCTCATGTCTCACTGCTCTAGCTCTGCCACCTTTCACTGCAGATGTCTCATGTCTCACTGCTCTGGCTCTGCCACCTTTCACCTCAGATGTCTCACTGCTCTAGCTCTGCAACCTTTCACCTCAGATGTCTCACTGCTCTGGCTCTGCCACCTTTTACCACAGATGTCTCATGTCTCACTGCTCTAGCTCTGCCACCTTTCACCTCAGATGCGGAAGTTCAACATCACCAGATGCGGTGGATTAAGATTCATCCGATGCAAAAATTGATATCTCTATCTTAACCTGACAGATTTTTTAAAGGGGATTTTTTAAAAATGATGTTACTTAGATCGACCCTAGAGGGTTAAACCATGCTAAAACGCATCCCACAAATCCTCACGGTTGCTAAATGCCTGTGGAATACACAGCCAGGTCACCTATGATATAGGTCAGCATTCGACGTCCATCCATGTCTGAGGACGTTGGGAGATGAGGTGGAAACCGGCCACTAGGGGGCAACATTGAGCGCTGTGACTTTCAAATCATTTTCAGATTAGCTAAAGTGTTGTGGATGGGGATGGTGGATGGGTGTAAGCATTTGTTTTGTTTGAATGGTTTTAAGCCTATCGCCAACCTTTAATCTTTTACCTTTAACCATTCAGAGTTCATTCTAGATTTTGGAGTGAATGCCTAAACTTAAACTGAAACTGAAACTCTTAAAAATGTGACATTTTAAAATAGCTTTGAAATTTGACGTTTGGTAAACATGGATGAATGTCTTATTCTGATTTGTGAAAGTGTGAGAGCTAGTTTGGAATGACCGAACTATAATCATGCATATTTCTCATAAAGATAGCCCTTTAGTAAATGTATTTTTATTATGCTATTTAACTAGTCAAGAACACATTCTTATTTACAATGATGACCTACCCTGGCTAAACCCTAACCCAGGCAACGCTGGGCCAATTGTCTGCTGCCCTATGGGGCTCCCAATCACAGCTGATTATAATACAGCCTGGAAACGAACCAGTGTCTGTAGTGACGCCTCTAGCACTGAGATGCAGTGTCTTAGACTGCTGCGCCACTCGGGAGCCTCTTGCATACAGATGCTTGGTAAGCATACAATTATTTATCAGAGCCAAAGAAATCACTAATTTACTCACTCACTCACTACACAGTTTTGAAGAGAGAGTATTGAAGAGGTTTCTTACCTCTTGGCTCCATGGTTCCTCTTCACTGACCTTCTGATCACCTTGGATCCGACTGTATAAGAGCAGTGGTGACTTGATGTTTACATCTGCCTAGGCGGCTATGGACTGAACAGGGGGGTGAACACACACTCAGTCCCCCCCGGAAACAGCTTCTAAAATGAAACTCATTCACACACTCAGACAGAAAACACACACACAGATTGACACATGGAGAGTACACACACGTCCCCATTGGCCTCATTTTCTAAACTCAAAAGGTCCTTACGCCTCTAGAGAATACTATCTCCAGAAAAACACACAATCGATTACATCACACACCAACACACATGAAGGCCTACAGTGGGAGACCATGTGAAAAGGCAAGAAAATGCATGGCAGAAAGCCAGAACTTAGAGTGTGTGTCTGAGTGTATCAGGGGTCACATCAAAACATAGAGACCCCACGTTTTGGGAAATCTAAAGGGAGGATAGCTGTTTCCATAACAACCATTTCTCTGTGGGCCTGGTCCCAGCTGTGAAAGACCCAGGTCTCCTCTTCAGATCTCCCCCAGGAGCAGCACCTCCAGCTGGGGTGCACTCTCCCTCTCTGTCCCCAGAGAGGCGTGGAGCTCCAACCCTAGCCCCAGTGAGGCCACAGACAAGCAGTAAGGCAGGTGAAGAGGAACATGGAGATCATTAACTATCATGGAAATGAACTTCACAAGATGTGCAATACAAGCTCCTCGAGTGACTTTACAACTTTGTGACTATTGACAGGTTATATTAGGTTGAATACCATCACACTTTATTTCTCTATCCATCCCTCCAGTCTACCACTCGTCAGACTGGGGGACCACAGAGGCAGTAAAGCCAGTCACACAAAGTCTGTAGAAGATGAGGCTATAGGGGAGAGGGGGTGAGAAGAGGAGAAGAGGAGGACATAGGGGAGAGGGGGTGAGAAGAGGAGAAGAGTAGGGCATAGGGGAGAGGGGGTGAGAAGAGGAGAAGAGGAGGACATAGGGGAGAGGGGGTGAGAAGAGGAGAAGAGTAGGACATAGGGGAGAGGGGGTGTGAAGAGGAGGACATAGGGGAGAGGGGTGGGTGTGAAGAGGAGAAGAGGAGGACATAGGGGAGAGGGGGTGAGAAGAGGAGGACATAGGGAGAGGGGGTGAGAAGAGGAGAAGAGGAGGGTATAGGGGAGAGGGGGTGAGAAGAGGAGAAGAGGAGGACAGGGGAGAGGGGGATGAGAAGAGGAGAAGAGGAGGACATATGGGAGAGGGGGTGTGAAGAGGAGGACATAGGGAAGAGGGGTGGGTGTGAAGAGGAGAAGAGGAGGACATAGGGGAGAGGGGTGAGAAGAGGAGGACATAGGGGAGAGGGGTGAGAAGAGGAGGACATAGGGGAGCGGGGTGAGAAGAGGAGGACATAGGGGAGAGGGGGATGAGAAGAGGAGAAGAGGAGGACATAGGGAGAGAGGGGTGAGAAGAGGAGGACATAGGGGAGAGGGGGTGAGAAGAGGAGAAGATGAGGGTATAGGGGAGAGGGGGATGAGAAGAGGAGAAGAGGAGGACATATGGGAGAGGGGTGTGAAGAGGAGGACATAGGGGAGAGGGGTGGGTGTGAAGAGGAGAAGAGGAGGACATAGGGGGAGAGGGGTGAGAAGAGGAGAAGAGGAGGACATAGGGGAGAGGGGTGAGAAGAGGAGAAGAGTAGGACATAGGGGAGAGGGGGTGAGAAGAGGAGAAGAGGAGGACATAGGGGAGAGGGGTGTGCAGAGGAGAAGAGGAGGACATAGGGGAGAGGGGTGTGAAGAGGAGGACATAGGGGAGGGGGTGGGTGTGAAGAGGAGAAGAGGAGGACATAGGGGAGAGGGGGTGAGAAGAGGAGGACATAGGGGAGAGGGGGTGAGAAGAGGAGAAGAGGAGGGTATAGGGGAGAGGGGGTGAGAAGAGGAGAAGAGGAGGACAGGGGAGAGGGGGATGAGAAGAGGAGAAGAGGAGGACATATGGGAGAGGGGGTGTGAAGAGGAGGACATAGGGAAGAGGGGGTGGGTGTGAAGAGGAGAAGAGGAGGACATAGGGGAGAGGGGGTGAGAAGAGGAGGACATAGGGGAGAGGGGTGAGAAGAGGAGGACATAGGGGAGCGGGGGTGAGAAGAGGAGGACATAGGGGAGAGGGGGATGAGAAGAGGAGAAGAGGAGGACATAGGGGAGAGGGGGTGAGAAGAGGAGGACATAGGGGAGAGGGGGTGAGAAGAGGAGAAGATGAGGGTATAGGGGAGAGGGGTGTGAAGAGGAGGACATAGGGAAGAGGGGTGGGTGTGAAGAGGAGAAGAGGAGGACATAGGGGAGAGGGGGTGAGAAGAGGAGGACATAGGGGAGAGGGGTGAGAAGAGGAGGACATAGGGGAGCGGGGGTGAGAAGAGGAGGACATAGGGGAGAGGGGGATGAGAAGAGGAGAAGAGGAGGACATAGGGGAGAGGGGGTGAGAAGAGGAGGACATAGGGGAGAGGGGGTGAGAAGAGGAGAAGATGAGGGTATAGGGAGAGGGGTGAGAAGAGGAGAAGAGGAGGACATAGGGAGAGGGGTGTGAAGAGGAGGACATAGGGGAGAGGGGGTGGGTGTGAAGAGGAGAAGAGGAGGACATAGGGGAGAGGGGGATGAGAAGAGGAGAAGAGGAGGACATATGGGAGAGGGGGTGTGAAGAGGAGGACATAGGGGAAAGGGGTGGGTGTGAAGAGGAGAAGAGGAGGACATAGGGGAGAGGGGTGAGAAGAGGAGAAGAGGAGGACATAGGGGAGAGGGGGTGAGAAGAGGAGAAGAGTAGGACATAGGGGAGGGGGTGAGAAGAGGAGAAGAGGAGGACATAGGGGAGAGGGGGTGTGCAGAGGAGAAGAGGAGGACATAGGGGAGAGGGGGTGTGAAGAGGAGGACATAGGGGAGAGGGGGTGGGTGTGAAGAGGAGAAGAGGAGGACATAGGGGAGAGGGGGTGAGAAGAGGAGGACATAGGGGAGAGGGGGTGAGAAGAGGAGAAGAGGAGGGTATAGGGGAGAGGGGGTGAGAAGAGGAGAAGAGGAGGACAGGGTTGGAGCGAGCGGTCGCATCTGCACTCGGTCCGCAGTTTTATGTCGTCCTTAACATAGGAGACTCTGCTAGCTAGCCAACAGCTAGCCAACGTCTACCGAACAGAACTTCTGCACTCAACAATCCGGTCGCATTTCGCTTCGCTCCACAGGTAGTATCACATTTTTCATTTCATTTCATTACAGTACAACGGCTTGATTTGTTTGATCGTAGCTAGCTACATAGCTAGCTACATAGCCGTCTTTGTATCAAATATAATTGTGTAGTCTAGAGCGATTTCCTAGGTTAGCCAGCCAGCTATTGTCGTTCTTTTAACGCAACGTAACGTAATCAACACTGCTAGCTAGCCAGCTAGCCCCGAATAGCAGCACAGTAGAAACTATTACACTCAACGGAACGACTTGATTAGTGTAGTGTCAACAACCCAGCCAATGCCAACTAGCCTACTTAGTCAACAACGCAGCCTCTGCCAGCTAGCCTACTTCAGCAGTACTGTATCATTTTAATCATTTTAGTCAATAAGATTCTTGCTACGTAAGCTTAACTCTCTGAACACTCGTGACGTGTAGTCCACTTGTCATTCCAATCTCCTTTGCATTAGCGTAGCCTCTTGTGTAGCCTGTCAACTATGTGTCTGTCTATCCCTGTTCTCTCCTCTCTGCACAGACCATACAAACGCTCCACACCGCGTGGCGCGGCCACCCTAATCTGGTGGTCCCAGCGCGCACGACCCACGTGGAGTTCCAGGTCTCCGGTAGCCTCTGGAACTGCCGATCTGCGGCCAACAAGGCAGAGTTCATCTCCGCCTATGTCTCCCTCCAGTCCCTCGACTTCTTGGCACTGACGGAAACATGGATCACCACAGACAACACTGCTACTCCTACTGCTCTCTCTTCGTCTGCCCACGTGTTCTCGCACACCCCGAGAGCTTCTGGTCAGCGGGGTGGTGGCACCGGGATCCTCATCTCTCCCAAGTGGTCATTCTCTCTTTCTCCCTTACCCATCTGTCTATCGCCTCCTTTGAATTCCATGCTGTCACAGTTACCAGCCCTTTCAAGCTTAACATCCTTATCATTTATCGCCCTCCAGGTTCCTCGGAGAGTTCATCAATGAGCTTGATGCCTTGATAAGCTCCTTTCCTGAGGACGGCTCACCTCTCACAGTTCTGGGCGACTTTAACCTCCCCACGCCTACCTTGACTCATTCCTCTCTGCCTCCTTCTTTCCACTCCTCTCCTCTTTGACCTCACCCTCTCACCTTCCCCCTACTCACAAGGCAGGAAATACGCTCGACCTCATCTTTACTAGATGCTGTTCTTCCACTAACCTCGTTGCAACTCCCTCCAAGTCTCCGACCACTACCTTGTATCCTTTTCCCTCTCGCTCTCATCCAACACTCCCACACTGCCCCTACTCGGATGGTATCGCGCCGTCCCAACCTTTCGCTCTCCCCCGCTACTCTCTCCTCTTCCATCCTATCATCTCTTCCCTCTGCTCAAACCTTCTCCAACCTATCTCCTGATTCTGCCTCCTCAACCCTCCTCTCCTCCCTTTCTGCATCCTTTGACTCTCTATGTCCCCTATCCTCCAGGCCGGCTCGGTCCTCCTCCCGCTCCGTGGCTCGACGACTCATTGCGAGCTCACAGAACAGGGCTCCCGGGCAGCCGAGCGGAAATGGAGGAAAACTCGCCTCCCTGCGGACCTGACATCCTTTCACTCCCTCCTCTCTACATTTTCCTCTTTCTCTCTGCTGCTAAAGCCACTTTCTACCACTCTAAATTCCAAGCATCTGCCTCTAACCCTAGGAAGCTCTTTGCAACCTTCTCCTCCCTCCTGAATCCTCCTCCCCCCCCCCCTCCCTCTCTGCAGATGACTTCGTCAACCATTTTGAAAAGAAGGTCGACGACATCCGATCCTCGTTTGCTAAGTCAAACGACACCGCTGGTTCTGCTCACACTGCCCTACCCTGTGCTCTGACCTCTTTCTCCCTCTCTCTCCAGATGAAATCTCGCGTCTTGTGACGGCCGGCCGCCCCTACAACCTGCCCGCTTGACCCTATCCCCTCCTCTCTTCTCCAGACCATTTCCGGAGACCTCCTCCCTTACCTCACCTCGCTCATCAACTCATCCCTGACCGCTGGCTACGTCCCTTCCGTCTTCAAGAGAGCGAGAGTTGCACCCCTTCTGAAAAAACCTACACTCGATCCCTCCGATGTCAACAACTACAGACCAGTATCCCTTCTTTCTTTCTCTCCAAAACTCTTGAACGTGCCGTCCTTGGCCAGCTCTCCCGCTATCTCTCTCAGAATGACCTTCTTGATCCAAATCAGTCAGGTTTCAAGACTAGTCATTCAACTGAGACTGCTCTTCTCTGTATCACGGAGGCGCTCCGCACTGCTAAAGCTAACTCTCTCTCCTCTGCTCTCATCCTTCTAGACCTATCGGCTGCCTTCGATACTGTGAACCATCAGATCCTCCTCTCCACCCTCTCCGAGTTGGGCATCTCTCGCGCGGCCCACGCTTGGATTGCGTCCTACCTGACAGGTCGCTCCTACCAGGTGGCGTGGCGAGAATCCGTCTCCACACCACGTGCTCTCACCACTGGTGTCCCCAGGGCTCTCTTTCTAGGCCCTCTCCTATTCTCGCTATACACCAAGTCACTTGGCTCTGTCATAACCTCACATGGTCTCTCCTATCATTGCTATGCAGACGACACACAATTAATCTCTCCTTTCCCCTTCTGATGACCAGGTGGCGAATCGCATCTCTGCATGTCTGGCAGACATATCCGTGTGGATGACGGATCACCACCTCAAGCTGAACCTCGGCAAGACGGAGCTGCTCTTCCTCCCGGGGAAGGACTGCCCGTTCCATGATCTCGCCATCACGGTTGACAACTCCATTGTGTCCTCCTCCCAGAGCGCTAAGAACCTTGGCGTGATCCTGGACAACACCCTGTCGTTCTCAACTAACATCAAGGCGGTGGCCCGTTCCTGTAGGTTCATGCTCTACAACATCCGCAGAGTACGACCCTGCCTCACACAGGAAGCGGCGCAGGTCCTAATCCAGGCACTTGTCATCTCCCGTCTGGATTACTGCAACTCGCTGTTGGCTGGGCTCCCTGCCTGTGCCATTAAACCCCTACAACTCATCCAGAACGCCGCAGCCCGTCTGGTGTTCAACCTTCCCAAGTTCTCTCACGTCACCCCGCTCCTCCGCTCCCTCCACTGGCTTCCAGTTGAAGCTCGCATCCGCTACAAGACCATGGTGCTTGCCTACGGAGCTGTGAGGGGAACGGCACCTCAGTACCTCCAGGCTCTGATCAGGCCCTACACCCAAACAAGGGCACTGCGTTCATCCACCTCTGGCCTGCTCGCCTCCCTACCACTGAGGAAGTACAGTTCCCGCTCAGCCCAGTCAAAACTGTTCGCTGCTCTGGCCCCCCAATGGTGGAACAAACTCCCTCACGACGCCAGGACAGCGGAGTCAATCACCACCTTCCGGAGACACCTGAAACCCCACCTCTTTAAGGAATACCTAGGATAGGATAAAGTAATCCCTCTCACCCCCCCTCCCCCTGAAAAGATTTAGATGCACTACTGTTCCACTGGAGGTCATAAGGTGAATGCACCAATTTGTAAGTCGCTCTGGATAAGAGCGTCTGCTAAATGACTTAAATGTAAATGTAAATGTAATGTAAATGGATGAGAAGAGGAGAAGAGGAGGACATATGGGAGAGGGGGTGTGAAGAGGAGGACATAGGGAAGAGGGGGTGGGTGTGAAGAGGAGAAGAGGAGGACATAGGGGAGAGGGGGTGAGAAGAGGAGGACATAGGGGAGAGGGGGTGAGAAGAGGAGGACATAGGGGAGCGGGGGTGAGAAGAGGAGGACATAGGGGAGAGGGGGTGAGAAGAGGAGAAGAGGAGGACATAGGGGAGAGGGGAGGAGAAGAGGAGGACATAGGGGAGAGGGGGTGAGAAGAGGAGAAGAGGAGGACATAGGGGAGAGGGGGTGAGAAGAGGAGAAGAGGAGGGTATAGGGGAGAGGGGGGGTGAGAAGAGGAGAAGAGGAGGACATAGGGGAGAGGGGGTAAGAAGAGGAGAAGAGGAGGGTATAGGGAGAGGGGGTGAGAAGAGGAGAAGAGGAGGGTATAGGGGAGAGGGGTGAGAAGAGGAGAAGAGGAGGGTATAGGGAGAGGGGGTGAGAAGAGGAGAAGAGGAGGACATAGGGAGAGGGGGTGAGAAGAGGAGAAGAGGAGGGTATAGGGGAGAGGGGGTGAGAAGAGGAGAAGAGGAGGACATAGGGGAGAGGGGGTGAGAAGAGGAGAAGAGGAGGACATAGGGGAGAGGGGGTGTGAAGAGGAGGACATAGGGAGAGGGGTGGGGTGTGAAGAGGAGAAGAGGAGGACATAGGGAGAGGGGGTGAGAAGAGGAGAAGAGGAGGACATAGGGGAGAGGGGATGAGAAGAGGAGAGGAGGAGGACATAGGGGAGAGGGGGTGTGAAGAGGAGAAGAGGAGGACATAGGGGAGAGGGGGATGAGAAGAGGAGAGGAGGAGGACATAGGGGAGAGGGGTGGGTGTGAAGAGGAGAAGAGGAGGACATAGGGGGAGAGGGGGTGAGAAGAGGAGGACATGGGGAAGAGTGGGTGGGTGTGAAGAGGAGAAGAGGAGGACATAGGTGAGAGGGTGTGTGAAGAGGAGAAGAGGAGGACATAGGGGAGAGGGGGTGAGAAGAGGAGGAGATAGGGGAGAGGGGTGTGAAGGGGAGGGCATAGGGGGGGAGAGGGGTGAAGAGGGAGAAGAGGAGGACATAGGGGAGAGGGGTGCAGAGGAGAAGAGGAGGTCATAGGGGAGAGGGGGTGTGCAGAGGAGAAGAGGAGGACATAGGGAGAGGGGTGTGAAGAGGAGGACATAGGGGAGAGGTGAGAAGAAGATGAGGACAGGGGAGAGGGGGTGTGAAGAGGAGAAGAGGAGGACATAGGGGAGAGGGGTGTGAAGAGGAGGGCATAGGGAGAGGGGGTGAGAAGAGGAGAAGAGGAGGACATAGGGGAGAGGGGGTGTGCAGAGGAGAAGAGTAGGACATAGGGAGAGGGGGGTGAGAAGAGGAGAAGAGGAGGACATAGGGGAGAGGGGTGAGAAGAGGAGAAGAGGAGGACATAGGGAGAGGGGTGTGAAGAGGAGGGCATAGGGAGAGGGGGTGAGAAGAGGAGAAGAGGAGGACATAGGGGAGAGGGGTGAGAAGAGGAGGACATAGGGGAGAGGGGGTGTGCAGAGGAGAAGAGGAGGACATAGGGAGAGGGGTGAGAAGAGGAGAAGAGGAGGACATAGGGAGAGGGGGTGAGAAGAGGAGAAGAGGAGGACATAGGGGAGAGGGGTGTTCAGAGGAGAAGAGGAGGACATAGGGGAGAGGGGGTGTGAAGAGGAGGACATAGGGGAGAGGGGGTGGGTGTGAAGAGGAGAAGAGGAGGACATAGGGGGGAGAGGGGGATGAGAAGAGGAGAAGAGGAGGACATAGGGAGAGGGGTGTGAAGAGGAGAAGAGGAGGACATAGGGGAGAGGGGTGAGAAGAGGAGGACATAGGGAGAGGGGTGAGAAGAGGAGAAGAGGAGGGTATAGGGGAGAGGGGGTGAGAAGAGGAGAAGAGGAGGACAGGGGAGAGGGGGATGAGAAGAGGAGAAGAGGAGGACATATGGGAGAGGGGTGTGAAGAGGAGGACATAGGGAAGAGGGGTGGGTGTGAAGAGGAGAAGAGGAGGACATAGGGGAGAGGGGGTGAGAAGAGGAGGACATAGGGGGAGCGGGGGTGAGAAGAGGAGGACATAGGGGAGAGGGGGATGAGAAGAGGAGAAGAGGAGGACATAGGGGAGAGGGGTGAGAAGAGGAGGACATAGGGAGAGGGGGTGAGAAGAGGAGAAGATGAGGGTATAGGGAGAGGGGTGAGAAGAGGAGAAGAGGAGGACATAGGGAGAGGGGTGTGAAGAGGAGGGCATAGGGAGAGAGGGGGTGAGAAGAGGAGAAGAGGAGGACATAGGGGAGAGGGGTGTGCAGAGGAGAAGAGAGGACATAGGGAGAGGGGGTGAGAAGAGGAGAAGAGGAGGACATAGGGAGAGGGGTGAGAAGAGGAGAAGAGGAGGACATAGGGAGAGGGGGTGTGAAGAGGAGAAGAGGAGGACATAGGGGAGAGTGGGTGTGCAGAGGAGAAGAGGAGGTCATAGGGGAGAGGGGGTGTGCAGAGGAGAAGAGGAGGACATAGGGGAGAGGGGTGTGAAGAGGAGGACATAGGGGAGGGGGTGAGAAGAGAAGAAGATGAGGACAGGGGAGAGGGGTGTGAAGAGGAGAAGAGGAGGACATAGGGGAGAGGGGTGTGAAGAGGAGGGCATAGGGGAGAGGGGGTGAGAAGAGGAGAAGAGGAGGACATATGGGAGAGGGGGGTGCAGAGGAGAAGAGTAGGACATAGGGGAGAGGGGGTGAGAAGAGGAGAAGAGGAGGACATAGGGGAGAGGGGGTGAGAAGAGGAGAAGAGGAGGACATAGGGGGAGAGGGGGTGAAGAGGAGGGCATAGAGAGGGGGTGAGAAGAGGAGAAGAGGAGGACATAGGGAGAGGGGGTGAGAAGAGGAGAAGAGGAGGACATAGGGGGAGAGGGGGTGCAGAGGAGAAAGAGGAGGACATAGGGGAGAGGGGTGAGAAGAGGAGAAGAGGAGGACATAGGGGAGAGGGGGTGAGAAGAGGAGAAGAGGAGGACATAGGGGGAGGGGGTGCAGAGGAGAAGAGGAGGACATAGGGGAGAGGGGTGGAAGAGGAGGACATAGGGAGAGGGGTGGGTGTGAAGAGGAGAAGAGGAGGACATAGGGGAGAGGGGTGAGAAGAGGAGGACATAGGGGAGAGGGGTGAGAAGAGGAGAAGAGGAGGGCATAGGGAGAGGGGTGAGAAGGGAGAAGAGGAGGAGAGGGGAGAGGGGGTGAGAAGAGGAGGACATAGGGGAGGGGTGTGAAGAGGAGGACATAGGGGAGAGGGGTGAGAAGAGAAGAAGATGAGGACAGGGAGAGGGGGGTGAAGAGGAGAAGAGGAGGACATAGGGAGAGGGGGTGTGAAGAGGAGGCATAGGGAGAGGGGTGAGAAGAGGAGAAGAGGAGGTATGGGAGAGGGGTGTGCAGAGGAGAAGAGAGGACATAGGGGAGAGGGGGAGAAGAGGAGAAGAGGAGGACATAGGGGAGAGGGGGTGAGAAGAGAGAAGAGGAGGACATAGGGGAGAGGGGGGTGAAGAGGAGGCATAGGGGAGAGGGGTGAGAAGAGGAGAAGAGGAGGACATAGGGGAGAGGGGTGAGAAGAGGAGAAGGGAGGACATAGGGGAGAGGGGGGGTGCAGAGGAGAAGAGGAGGACATAGGAGAGGGGGTGAGAAGAGGAGAAGAGGAGGACATAGGGGGTGAGAAGAGGAGAAGAGGAGGACATAGGGAGAGGGGGGTGCAGAGGAGAAGAGGAGGACATAGGGAGGAGGGGTGTGAAGAGGAGGACATAGGGAGGGGGTGGAAAGAGGAGGGACATAGGGAGAGGGGGTGAGAAGAGGAGGACATAGGGGAGAGGGGTGAGAAGAGGAGAAGAGGGGAGGGAGAGGGGTGAGAAGAGGAGAAGAGGAGGACATAGGGGAGAGGGGGTGAGAAGAGGAGAAGAGGAGGACATAGGGGAGGGGGTGAGAAGAGGAGAAGAGGAGGGTATAGGGGAGAGGGGGTGAGAAGAGGAGAAGAGGAGGACATAGGGGAGAGGGGGTGAGAAGAGGAGAAGAGGAGGACATAGGGGAGAGGGGTGTGAAGAGGAGGACATAGGGAGAGGGGGTGGGTGTGAAGAGGAGAAGAGGAGGACATAGGGAGAGGGGGTGAGAAGAGGAGAAGAGGAGGACATAGGGGAGAGGGGGATGAGAAGAGGAGAGGAGGAGGACATAGGGGAGAGGGGTGTGAAGAGGAGGGCATAGGGGAGAGGGGGTGAGAAGAGGAGAAGAGGAGGACATAGGGGAGAGGGGTGAGAAGAGGAGAAGAGGAGGACATAGGGGGAGAGGGGGTGTGCAGAGGAGAAGAGGAGGACATAGGGGAGAGGGGTGAGAAGAGGAGAAGAGGAGGACATAGGGAGAGGGGGTGAGAAGAGGAGAAGAGGAGGACATAGGGAGAGGGGTGTGCAGAGGAGAAGAGGAGGACATAGGGGAGAGGGTGTGAAGAGGAGGACATAGGGAGAGGGGGTGGGTGTGAAGAGGAGAAGAGGAGGACATAGGGAGAGGGGGTGAGAAGAGGAGGACATAGGGGAGAGGGGGTGAGAAGAGGAGAAGAGGAGGGTATAGGGAGAGGGGTGAGAAGAGGAGAAGAGGAGGGTATAGGGGAGAGGGGGTGAGAAGAGGAGGACATAGGGGAGAGGGGGTGTGAAGAGGAGGACATAGGGAGAGGGGTGAGAAGAGAAGAAGATGAGGACAGGGGAGAGGGGGTGTGAAGAGGAGAAGAGGAGGACATAGGGGAGAGGGGGTGTGAAGAGGAGGGCATAGGGAGAGAGGGGGTGAGAAGAGGAGAAGAGGAGGACATAGGGGAGAGGGGGTGCAGAGGAGAAGAGTAGGACATAGGGGAGAGGGGGTGAGAAGAGGAGAAGAGGAGGACATAGGGGAGAGGGGGTGAGAAGAGGAGAAGAGGAGGACATAGGGAGAGAGGTGAAGAGGAGGGCATAGGGGAGAGGGGGTGAGAAGAGGAGAAGAGGAGGACATAGGGGAGAGGGGGTGAGAAGAGGAGAAGAGGAGGACATAGGGGAGAGGGGTGTGCAGAGGAGAAGAGGAGGACATAGGGAGAGGGGGTGAGAAGAGGAGAAGAGGAGGACATAGGGGAGAGGGGGTGAGAAGAGGAGAAGAGGAGGACATAGGGGAGAGGGGGTGCAGAGGAGAAGAGGAGGACATAGGGAGAGGGGTGTGAAGAGGAGGACATAGGGGAGAGGGGGTGGGTGTGAAGAGGAGAAGAGGAGGACATAGGGGAGAGGGGGTGAGAAGAGGAGGACATAGGGGAGAGGGGGTGAGAAGAGGAGAAGAGGAGGGTATAGGGGAGAGGGGGTGAGAAGAGGAGAAGAGGAGGGTATAGGGAGAGGGGTGAGAAGAGGAGAAGAGGAGGACATAGGGGAGAGGGGGTGAGAAGAGGAGAAGAGGAGGGTATAGGGAGAGGGGGTGAGAAGAGGAGAAGAGGGACATAGGGGAGAGGGGGTGAGAAGAGGAGAAGAGGAGGACATAGGGGAGAGGGGTGTGAAGAGGAGGACATAGGGGAGAGGGGTGGGTGTGAAGAGGAGAAGAGGAGGACATAGGGAGAGGGGGTGAGAAGAGGAGAAGAGGAGGACATAGGGGAGAGGGGGATGAGAAGAGGAGAGGAGGAGACATAGGGGGAGAGGGGGTGAAGAGGAGAAGAGGAGGACATAGGGGAGAGGGGATGAGAAGAGGAGAGGAGGAGGACATAGGGAGGGGGGTGGGTGTGAAGAGGAGAAGAGGAGGACATAGGGGAGAGGGGGTGAGAAGAGGAGGACATGGGGAAGAGTGGGTGGGTGTGAAGAGGAGAAGAGGAGGACATAGGTGAGAGGGTGTGTGAAGAGGAGAAGAGGAGGACATAGGGAGAGGGGGTGAGAAGAGGAGGAGATAGGGGAGAGGGGTGAAGGGGAGGGCATAGGGGAGAGGGGGGTGAAAGAGGAGACGAGGAGGACATAGGGAGAGGGGGTGCAGAGGAGAAGAGGAGGTCATAGGGGAGAGGGGGTGCAGAGGAGAAGAGGAGGACATAGGGGAGAGGGGTGAAGAGGAGGACATAGGGAGAGGGGTGAGAAGAGATGAAGATGAGGACAGGGGAGAGGGGTGTGAAGAGGAGAAGAGGAGGACATAGGGAGAGGGGGTGGGAAGAGGGGAGGCATAGGGAGAGGGGGGTGAGAAGAGGAGAAGAGGAGGACATAGGGAGAGGGTGTGCAGAGGAGAAGAGTAGGACATAGGGGAGAGGGGTGAGAAGAGGAGAAGAGGAGGACATAGGGAGAGGGGGTGAGAAGAGGAGAAGAGGAGGACATAGGGGAGAGGGGTGTGAAGAGGAGGGCATAGGGGAGAGGGGTGAGAAGAGGAGAAGAGGAGGACATAGGGAGAGGGGGTGAGAAGAGGAGAAGAGGAGGACATAGGGAGGGGGTGCAGAGAGAAGAGGAGGACATAGGGGAGAGGGGTGAGAAGAGGAGAAGAGGAGGACATAGGGGAGAGGTGAGAATAGGAGAAGAGAAGGACATAGGAGAGAGGGTGCAGAGGAGAAGAGGAGGACATAGGGAGAGGGGTGAGAAGAGGAGAAGAGGAGGACATAGGGGAGAGGGGTGAGAAGAGGAGAAGAGGAGGACATAGGGAGAGGGGGTGAAGAGGAGGGCATAGGGAGAGGGGTGAGAAGAGGAGAAGAGGAGGACATAGGGGAGAGGGGGTGAGAAGAGGAGAAGAGGAGGACATAGGGGAGAGGGGGGTGCAGAGGAGAAGAGGAGGACATAGGGGAGAGGGGTGAGAAGAGGAGAAGAGGAGGACATAGGGAGAGGGGGTGAGAAGAGGAGAAGAGGAGGACATAGGGAGAGGGGTGTGCAGAGGAGAAGAGGAGGTGTGAAGAGGAGGACATAGGGAGAGAGGGGGTGAGAAGAGGAGAAGAGGAGGACATAGGGAGAGGGGGTGAGAAGAGGAGGACATAGGGGAGAGGGGTGAGAAGAGGAGAAGAGGAGGGTATAGGGAGAGGGGGTGAGAAGAGGAGAAGAGGAGGGTATAGGGGAGAGGGGTGAGAAGAGGAGGACATAGGGGAGAGGGGGTGGAAGAGGAGGACATAGGGAGAGGGGGTGAGAAGAGAAGAAGATGAGGACAGGGAGAGGGGGTGAAGAGGAGAAGAGGAGGACATAGGGGAGAGGGGGTGAAGAGGAGGCATAGGGGAGAGAGGGTGAGAAGAGGAGAAGAGGAGGGACATAGGGGAGAGGGGTGTGCAGAGGAGAAGAGTAGGACATAGGGGAGAGGGGGTGAGAAGAGGAGAAGAGGAGGACATAGGGAGAGGGGTGAGAAGAGGAGAAGAGGAGGACATAGGGGAGAGGGGGTGAAGAGGAGGGCATAGGGAGAGGGGGTGAGAAGAGGAGAAGAGGAGGACATAGGGGAGAGGGGGTGAGAAGAGGAGAAGAGGAGGACATAGGGGAGAGGGGGTGTGCAGAGGAGAAGAGGAGGACATAGGGGAGAGGGGGTGAGAAGAGGAGAAGAGGAGGACATAGGGGAGAGGGGGTGAGAAGAGGAGAAGAGGAGGACATAGGGGAGAGGGGGTGCAGAGGAGAAGAGGAGGACATAGGAGAGGAAGAAGAGGAGGACATAGGGGAGAGGGGTGTGAAGAGGAGAAGAGGAGGACATAGGGGAGAGGGGGTGAGAAGAGGAGGACATAGGGAGAGGGGGGGTGAGAAGAGGAGAAGAGGAGGGACATAGGGAGAGGGGTGAGAAGAGGAGAAGAGGAGGACATAGGGGGAGAGGGGGTGAGAAGAGGAGAAGAGGAGGACATAGGGAGAGGGGGTGAGAAGAGGAGAAGAGGAGGGTATAGGGGAGAGGGGGTGAGAAGAGGAGAAGAGGAGGACATAGGGGAGAGGGGTGAGAAGAGGAGAAGAGGAGGACATAGGGGAGAGGGGGTGAAGAGGAGGACATAGGGGAGAGGGGGTGGTGTGAAGAGGAGAAGAGGAGGACATAGGGAGAGGGGTGAGAAGAGGAGAAGAGGAGGACATAGGGGAGAGGGGGATGAGAAGAAGAGGAGGAGGACATAGGGAGAGGGGGTGTGAAGAGGAGAAGAGGAGGACATAGGGGAGAGGGGGATGAGAAGAGGAGAGGAGGAGGACATAGGGGAGAGGGGGTGTGAAGAGGAGAAGAGGAGGACATAGGGGAGAGGGGGTGAGAAGAGGAGGACATGGGGAAGAGTGGGTGGGTGTGAAGAGGAGAAGAGGAGGACATAGGGGAGAGGGGTGTGAAGAGGAGAAGAGGAGGACATAGGGGAGGGGGTGAGAAGAGGAGAAGAGGGGTGGAATAGGGAGAGGGGGTGTGAAGAGGAGACGAGAAGGGGAGAGGTGCAGAGGAGTCATAGGGAGGGGGGTGCAGAGGAGAAGAGGAGACATAGGGAGAGGGGGTGTGAAGAGGAGGACATAGGGGAGAGGGGGTGAGAAGAGAAGAAGATGAGGACAGGGGAGAGGGGGTGTGAAGAGGAGAAGAGGAGGACATAGGGGAGAGGGGGGTGAAGAGGAGGGCATAGGGGAGAGGGGTGAGAAGAGGAGAAGAGGAGGACATAGGGGAGAGGGGGTGCAGAGGAGAAGAGTAGGACATAGGGAGAGGGGGTGAGAAGAGGAGAAGAGGAGGACATAGGGGAGAGGGGGTGAGAAGAGGAGAAGAGGAGGACATAGGGAGAGGGGTGTGAAGAGGAGGGCATAGGGGGAGGGGGGTGAGAAGAGGAGAAGAGGAGGACATAGGGGAGAGGGGGTGAGAAGAGGAGAAGAGGAGGACATAGGGAGAGGGGGTGCAGAGAGAAGAGGAGGACATAGGGAGAGGGGTGAGAAGAGGAGAAGAGGAGGACATAGGGGAGAGGGGGTGAGAATAGGAGAAGAGGAGGACATAGGGGAGAGGGTGTGCAGAGGAGAAGAGGAGGACATAGGGGGAGAGGGGTGTGAAGAGGAGGACATAGGGGAGAGGGGGTGGGTGTGAAGAGGAGAAGAGGAGGACATAGGGGAGAGGGGGATGAGAAGAGGAGAAGAGGAGGACATAGGGGAGAGGGGTGTGAAGAGGAGGACATAGGGGAGAGGGGTGAGAAGAGGAGGGTATAGCGGAGAGGGGGTGAGAAGAGGAGAAGAGGAGGACAGGGGGGAGAGGGGATGAGAAGAGGAGAAGAGGAGGACATATGGGAGAGGGGGTGAAGAGGAGGACATAGGGAAGAGGGGGTGGGTGTGAAGAGGAGGACATAGGGGAGAGGGGGTGAGAAGAGGAGGACATAGGGAGAGGGGGTGAGAAGAGGAGGACATAGGGGAGGGGGTGAGAAGAGGAGGACATAGGGGAGAGGGGGATGAGAAGATGAGAAGAGGAGGACATAGGGGAGAGGGGGTGAGAAGAGGAGGACATAGGGGAGAGGGGGTGAGAAGAGGAGAAGATGAGGGTATAGGGGAGAGGGGGTGAGAAGAGGAGAAGAGGAGGACATAGGGGGAGAGGGGTGTGAAGAGGAGGGCATAGGGGAGAGGGGGTGAGAAGAGGAGAAGAGGAGGACATAGGGGAGAGGGGTGTGCAGAGGAGAAGAGTAGGACATAGGGAGAGGGGGTGAGAAGAGGAGAAGAGTAGGACATAGGGGAGAGGGGGTGAGAAGAGGAGAAGAGGAGGACTTGGGGAGAGGGGGTGAGAAGAGGAGAAGAGGAGGACATAGGGAGAGGGGGTGTGAAGAGGAGGGCATAGGGAGAGGGGGTGAGAAGAGGAGAAGAGGAGGACATAGGGAGAGGGGGTGAGAAGAGGAGAAGAGGAGGACATAGGGGAGAGGGGGTGAGAAGAGGAGAAGAGGAGGACATAGGGGAGAGGGGTTTGAAGAGGAGGGCATAGGGGAGAGGGGGTGAGAAGAGGAGAAGAGGAGGACATAGGGGAGAGAGGGGGTGAGAAGAGGAGAAGAGGAGGACATAGGGAGAGGGGGTGTGCAGAGGAGAAGAGGAGGACATAGGGGGAGAGGGGGTGAGAAGAGGAGAAGAGGAGGACATAGGGGAGAGGGGGTGAGAATAGGAGAAGAGGAGGACATAGGGGAGAGGGGTGTGCAGAGGAGAAGAGGAGGACATAGGGGGAGAGGGGGTGTGAAGAGGAGAAGAGGAGGACATAGGGGAGAGGGGGGTGCAGAGGAGAAGAGGAGGTCATAGGGGGAGAGGGGTGGGTGTGAAGAGGAGAAGAGGAGGACATAGGGAGAGGGGGATGAGAAGAGGAGAAGAGGAGGACATAGGGGGAGAGGGGGTGAAGAGGAGGACATAGGGGAGAGGGGGTGAGAAGAGGAGAAGAGGACATAGGGGAGAGGGGGTGAGAAGAGGAGAAGAGGAGGACAGGGAGAGGGGGATGAGAAGAGGAGAAGAGGAGGACATAGGGGGGAGAGGGGGTGAAGAGGAGGACATAGGGAAGAGGGGTGGGTGTGAAGAGGAGGACATAGGGAGAGGGGGTGAGAAGAGGAGGACATAGGGGAGAGGGGGTGAGAAGAGGAGGACATAGGGAGGGGGTGAGAAGAGGAGGACATAGGGAGAGGGGGATGAGAAGATGAGAAGAGGAGGACATAGGGAGAGGGGGTGAGAAGAGGAGGACATAGGGGAGAGGGGTGAGAAGAGGAGAAGATGAGGGCATAGGGAGAGGGGGTGAGAAGAGGAGAAGAGGAGGACATAGGGAGAGGGGTGTAGAAGAGGAGGGCATAGGGAGAGGGGGTGAGAAGAGGAGAAGAGGAGGACATAGGGGAGAGGGGGTGTGCAGAGGAGAAGAGTAGGACATAGGGAGAGGGGTGAGAAGAGGAGAAGAGAGGACATAGGGAGAGGGGTGAGAAGAGGAGAAGAGGAGGACATAGGGGAGAGGGGGTGAGAAGAGGAGAAGAGGAGGACATAGGGGAGAGGGGGTGTGAAGAGGAGGGCATAGGGGAGAGGGGGTGAGAAGAGGAGAAGAGGAGGACATAGGGGAGAGGGGTGAGAAGAGGAGAAGAGGAGGACATAGGGGAGAGGGGGTGAGAAGAGGAGAAGAGGAGGACATAGGGGAGAGGGGTTTGAAGAGGAGGGCATAGGGGAGAGGGGGAGAAGAGGAGAAGAGGAGGACATAGGGGAGAGGGGGTGAGAAGAGGAGAAGAGGAGGACATAGGGGAGAGGGGGTGTGCAGAGGAGAAGAGGAGGACATAGGGGAGAGGGGTGAGAAGAGGAGAAGAGGAGGACATAGGGGAGAGGGGGTGAGAATAGGAGAAGAGGAGGACATAGGGGAGAGGGGTGTGCAGAGGAGAAGAGGAGGACATAGGGGAGAGGGGGGTGAAGAGGAGAAGAGGAGGACATAGGGAGAGGGGGGTGCAGAGGAGAAGAGGAGGTCATAGGGGAGAGGGGTGGGTGTGAAGAGGAGAAGAGGAGGACATAGGGGAGAGGGGGATGAGAAGAGGAGAAGAGGAGGACATAGGGGAGAGGGGGGTGAAGAGGAGGACATAGGGGAGAGGGGGTGAGAAGAGGAGAAGAGGAGGGTATAGGGGAGAGGGGGTGAGAAGAGGAGAAGAGGAGGACAGGGGAGAGGGGGATGAGAAGAGGAGAAGAGGAGGACATATGGGAGAGGGGGTGTGAAGAGGAGGACATAGGGAAGAGGGGTGGGGTGTGAAGAGGAGGACATAGGGGAGAGGGGTGAGAAGAGGAGGACATAGGGGAGAGGGGGTGAGAAGAGGAGGACATAGGGAGGGGGGTGAGAAGAGAGGGACATAGGGGAGAGGGGGATGAGAAGAGGAGAAGAGGAGGACATAGGGGAGAGGGGTGAGAAGAGGAGGACATGGGAGAGGGGTGAGAAGAGGAGAAGAGGAGGACATAGGGGAGAGGGGGTGCAGAGGAGAAGAGTAGGACATAGGGGAGAGGGGGTGAGAAGAGGAGAAGAGGAGGACATAGGGGAGAGGGGGTGAGAAGAGGAGAAGAGGAGGACATAGGGGAGAGGGGGTGAAGAGGAGAAGAGGAGGACATAGGGAGAGGGGTGCAGAGGAGAAGAGGAGGTCATAGGGGAGAGGGGGGTGCAGAGGAGAAGAGGAGGACATAGGGAGAGGGGTGAAGAGGACGACATACAGAGAGGGGGTGAGAAGAGAAGAAGATGAGGACAGGGGAGGGGGTGTGAAGAGGAGATGAGGAGGACATAGGGGAGAGGGGGTGAAGAGGAGGGCATAGGGGAGAGGGGTGAGAAGAGGAGAAGAGGAGGACATAGGGGAGAGGGGTGTGCAGAGGAGAAGAGTAGGACATAGGGGAGAGGGGTGAGAAGAGGAGAAGAGGAGGACATAGGGGAGAGGGGTGAGAAGAGGAGAAGAGGAGGACATAGGGGAGAGGGGTGTGGAGGAGGGCATAGGGAGAGGGGTGAGAAGAGGAGAAGAGGAGGACATAGGGGAGAGGGGGTGAGAAGAGGAGAAGAGGAGGACATAGGGGGAGAGGGGGTGCAGAGGAGAATAGGAGGACATAGGGGAGAGGGGTGAGAAGAGGAGAAGAGGAGGACATAGGGGAGAGGGGTGAGAAGAGGAGAAGAGGAGGACATAGGGGAGAGGGGGTGAGAAGAGGAGAAGAGGAGGACATAGGGGAGAGGGGTGTGCAGAGGAGAAGAGGAGGACATAGGGAGAGGGGTGAAAAGAGGAGGACATAGGGGAGAGGGGTGGGGTGAAGAGGAGAAGAGGAGGACATAGGGAGAGGGGGATGAGAAGAGGATAAGAGGAGGACATAGGGGAGAGGGGGTGAAGAGGAGGACATAGGGGAGAGGGGTGGGTGAAGAGGAGAAGAGGAGGACATAGGGGAGAGGGGATGAGAAGAGGATAAGAGGAGGACATAGGGGGAGGGGGTGTGAAGAGGAGGACATAGGGGAGAGAGGGGGTGGGTGTGAAGAGGAGAAGAGGAGGACATAGGGGAGAGGGGGTGAGAAGAGGAGGACATAGGGGAGAGGGGGTGAGAAGAGGAGAAGAGGAGGGGTGAGAAGAGGATAAGAGGAGGACAGGGGAGAGGGGATGAGAAGAGGAGAAGAGGAGGACATATGGGAGAGGGGGGTGAAGAGGAGGACATAGGGAAGAGGGGGTGGGTGTGAAGAGGAGAAGAGGAGGACATAGGGAGAGGGGGTGAGAAGAGGAGGACATAGGGAGAGGGGTGAGAAGAGGAGGACATAGGGGAGCGGGGGTGAGAAGAGGAGGACATAGGGAGAGGGGGATGAGAAGAGGAGAAGAGGAGGACATAGGGAGAGGGGGTGAGAAGAGGAGGACATAGGGGAGAGGGGTGAGAAGAGGAGAAGATGAGGGTATAGGGAGAGGGGGTGAGAAGAGGAGGACATAGGGGAGAGGGGGGGTGTGAAGAGGAGAAGAGGAGGACATAGGGGAGAGGGGTGAGAAGAGGAGAAGAGGAGGACATAGGGGAGAGGGGGTGAGAAGAGGAGAAGAGGAGGGTATAGGGGAGAGGGGGTGAGAAGAGGAGGACATAGGGAGGGGGTGAGAAGAGGAGAAGAGGAGGACATAGGGGAGAGGGGGTGAGAAGAGGAGAAGAGGAGGACATAGGGAGAGGGGGTGAGAAGAGGAGAAGAGGAGGACATAGGAGAGGGGTGAGAAGAGAGAAGAGGAGGACATAGGGGAGAGGGGGTGAGAAGAGGAGAAGAGGAGGACATAGGGAGAGGGGGTGAGAAGAGGAGAAGAGGAGGGTATAGGGGAGGGGTGAGAAGAGGAGAAGAGGAGGGTATAGGGGAGAGGGGGGTGAGAAGAGGAGAAGAGGAGGGCATAGGGAGAGGGGTGAGAAGGGAGAAGAGGAGGACATAGGAGAGAGGGGTGAGAAGAGGAGAAGAGGTGGACATAGGGGAGAGGGGTGAGAAGAGGAGAAGAGGAGGGTATAGGGGAGAGGGGGTGAGAAGAGGAGAAGAGGAGGACATAGGGGAGAGGGGGTGAGAAGAGGAGAAGAGGAGGACATAGGGGAGAGGGGGTGTGAAGAGGAGGACATAGGGAGAGGGGGTGGGTGTGAAGAGGAGAAGAGGAGGACATAGGGGGAGAGGGGGTGAGAAGAGGAGAAGAGGAGGACATAGGGGAGAGGGGGATGAGAAGAGGAGAGGAGGAGGACATAGGGAGAGGGTGGAAGAGGAGAAGAGGAGGACATAGGGGAGAGGGGGATGAGAAGAGGAGAGGAGGAGGACATAGGGGAGAGGGGTGGTGTGAAGAGGAGAAGAGGAGAGGACATAGAGAGGGGTGAGAAGAGGAGGACATGGGGAAGAGTGGGTGGTGTGAAGAGGAGAAGAGGAGGACATAGGTGAGAGGGTGTGTGAAGAGGAGAAGAGGAGGACATAGGGGAGAGGGGTGAGAAGAGGAGGAGATAGGGGAGAGGGGTGAAGGGGAGGGCATAGGGAGAGAGGGTGTGAAGAGGAGAAGAGGAGGACATAGGGAGAGAGGGGGTGCAGAGGAGAAGAGGAGGAGTCATAGGGAGAGGTGCAGAGGAGAAGAGGAGGACATAGGGAGAGGGGTGTGAAGAGGAGGACATAGGGAGAGGGGGTGAGAAGAGAAGAAGATGAGGACAGGGGAGAGGGGGTGTGAAGAGGAGAAGAGGAGGACATAGGGGAGAGGGGGTGAAGAGGAGGGCATAGGGAGAGGGGTGAGAAGAGGAGAAGAGGAGGACATAGGGAGAGGGGTGAGAAGAGGAGAAGAGGAGGACATAGGGGAGGGGGTGCAGAGGAGAAGAGGAGGACATAGGGGAGAGGGGTGAGAAGAGGAGAAGAGGAGGACATAGGGAGAGGGGGTGAGAAGAGGAGAAGAGGAGGGTATAGGGGAGAGGGGGTGAGAAGAGGAGAAGAGGAGGGTATAGGGAGAGGGGGTGAGAAGAGGAGAAGAGGAGGGCATAGGGAGAGGGGGTGAGAAGAGGAGAAGAGGAGGACATAGGGGAGAGGGGGTGAGAAGAGGAGAAGAGGTGGACATAGGGGAGAGGGGGTGAGAAGAGGAGAAGAGGAGGGTATAGGGAGAGGGGGTGAGAAGAGGAGAAGAGGAGGACATAGGGGAGAGGGGGTGAGAAGAGGAGAAGAGGAGGACATAGGGGAGAGGGGGTGTGAAGAGGAGGACATAGGGGAGAGGGGGTGGTGTGAAGAGGAGAAGAGGAGGACATAGGGAGAGGGGTGAGAAGAGGAGAAGAGGAGGACATAGGGGAGAGGGGGATGAGAAGAGGAGAGGAGGAGGACATAGGGGAGAGGGGGTGTGAAGAGGAGAAGAGGAGGACATAGGGGAGAGGGGGATGAGAAGAGGAGAGGAGGAGGACATAGGGGAGAGGGGTGGGTGTGAAGAGGAGAAGAGGAGGACATAGGGGAGAGAGGGGTGAGAAGAGGAGGACATGGGGAAGAGTGGGTGGGTGTGAAGAGGAGAAGAGGAGGACATAGGTGAGAGGGTGTGTGAAGAGGAGAAGAGGAGGACATAGGGGAGAGGGGGTGAGAAGAGGAGGAGATAGGGGAGAGGGGTGTGAAGGGAGGGCATAGGGGAGAGGGGGTGTGAAGAGGAGAAGAGGAGGACATAGGGGAGAGGGGTGTGCAGAGGAGAAGAGGAGGTCATAGGGGAGAGGGGTGTGCAGAGGAGAAGAGGAGGACATAGGGGAGAGGGGTGTGAAGAGGAGGACATAGGGGAGAGGGGTGAGAAGAGAAGAAGATGAGGACAGGGAGAGGGGGTGTGAAGAGGAGAAGAGGAGGACATAGGGGAGAGGGGTGTGAAGAGGAGGGCATAGGGGAGAGGGGGTGAGAAGAGGAGAAGAGGAGGACATAGGGGAGAGGGGGTGAGAAGAGGAGAAGAGGAGGACATAGGGGAGAGGGGTGTGCAGAGGAGAAGAGGAGGACATAGGGGAGAGGGGTGAGAAGAGGAGGACATAGGGGAGAGGGGGTGTGCAGAGGAGAAGAGGAGGACATAGGGAGAGGGGTGTGCAGAGGAGAAGAGGAGGACATAGGGGAGAGGGGGTGAGAAGAGGAGAAGAGGAGGGCATAGGGGAGAGGGGTGGGAAGAGGAGAAGAGGAGGACATAGGGGAGAGGGGTGTACAGAGGAGAAGAGGAGGACATAGGGGAGAGGGGTGTGCAGAGGAGAAGAGGAGGACATACGGGAGAGGGGTGTGCAGAGGAGAAGAGGAGGACATACGGGAGAGGGGGTGTGCAGAGGAGAAGAGGAGTACAGGGGAGAGGGGGTGAGAAGAGGAGGACATAGGGGAGAGGGGGTGAGAAGAGGAGAAGAGGAGGACATAGGTGAGAGGGTGTGTGAAGAGGAGAAGAGGAGGACATAGGGGAGAGGGGGTGAGAAGAGGAGGACATAGGGGAGAGGGGTGTGAAGGGGAGGGCATAGGGGGAGAGGGGGTGTGAAGAGGGAGAAGAGGAGGACATAGGGGAGGGGGTGTGCAGAGGAGAAGAGGAGGACATAGGGGAGAGGGGTGTGCAGAGGAGAAGAGGAGGACATAGGGGAGAGGGGTGTGAAGAGGAGGACATAGGGGAGAGGGGTGGGTGTAAAGAGGAGGACATAGGGGAGGGGGTGTGCAGAGGAGAAGAGGAGGACATAGGGGAGAGGGGGTGAAGAGGAGGACATAGGGAGAGGGGTGTGAAGAGGAGAAGAGGAGGACATAGGGGAGTTGGGGTGTGGAGAGGAGAAGAGGAGGACATAGGGGAGAGGGGGTGTGAAGAGGAGAAGAGTAGGGCATAAGGGAGAGGGGGATGAGAAGAGGAGGATGAGAGGAGGAGGGCATGGGGGAGTGACCCCTGCCTTTCACAATTCACCTTTCCAACACCCCATTCCTGTTGGTGCAGTACAAGACTTCTACACACACACACACACACACACACACACACACACACACACACACACACACACACACACACACACAAGCACACACACACAAGAACACACACACAAGCTAAATATTTAACTAAATATAGAGTATACAGTTACAGTAAAACGTTTGGACACCTACTCATTCAAGAGTGTTTCTTATTTTTTTGGACTATTTTCTACATTGTAGAATAATAGTGAAGAAATAAAACCATGAAATAACACATGCGGAATCATGTAGTAACCAAAAAAGTGTTAAACACATCAAAACATTTTATATTTTATATTCTTCAAAGTAGCCACCCTTTGCCTTTGCACACTCTTGGCATTCTCTCAACCAGCTTCACCTGGAATGCTTTCCAACAGTCTTGAAGGAGTTCCCACATATGCTGAGCACTTGTTGGCTGCTTTTCCTTCACTTTGCAGTCCAACTCAAAGCAGCTCAATTGGGTTGAGGTCAGGTGATTGTGGAGGCCAGGTCATCTGATGCAGCATTCCATCACTCTCCTTCTTGGTTAAATAGCCCTTACACAGCCTGAAGGTGTGTTGGGTCATTGTTCTGTTGAAAAACAAATGATAGTCCCACTAAGAGCAAACCAGATAGGATGTCATATGGTTGCAAAATACGTTTCGTTATACTGGCATTAACATCTGCTAACCATGTGTATGTGACAAATAAAATTGGATTTGATTTGATTTGCTCTGGTAGCCATGCTGGTTAAGTGTGCCTTGAATTGTAAATAAATTACAGACAGTGTCACCAGCAAAGCACCCCACACCATCCACCTCCTCCTCCATGCTGGTTAAGTGTGCCTTGAATTGTAAATAAATTACAGACAGTGTCACCAGCAAAGCACCCCACACCATCCACCTCCTCCTCCATGCTTCACCGTGGGAACCACACATGCGGAGGTCATCCGTTCACCTACTCTGCGTCTCACAAAGACATCGCGGTTGGTACCAAAAATCTCAAATTTGGACTCATCAGACAAAAGCACAGATTTCCACTGGTCTAATGTCCATTGCTTGTGTTCCTTTGCCTTATGCAAGTCACTTCTTATCCTCATAGTCCGACCAAACCCGTATGCGGTAGCGTAACTACAGCCTCAAGCTCATTAGCATAACGCAACGTTAGCGATTTCTAAAAATCGCAAATGAAATGAAATAAATATGCCTGTTCTCAAGCTTATCCTTTTCTTAACAATCCTGTCGTCTCAGATTTTCAAAATATGCTTTAGAACCAGAGAAAATCAATCATTTGTGTAAGAGTGGTGATAGCTAGCTTAGCATTAGCGTTAGCATTTAGCACGCAACATATGCACAAAAACCAGCCAAGGAATCAAATAAAATAATTTACCTTTGAAGAACTTCAGATGTTTCAATGAGGAGACTCTCAGTTACATAGCAGATGTCCAGTTTTTCCTGAGAGATTCTTGTGTAGGACACATCGTTCCCTTTTGTTACTATGCATATGGCTACCGAAACTAACCAAAAATTCAGTCACCTACATGTCGAACTTTTTTCCGAATTAACTCCATAATATCGACTGAAACATGGAAAACGTTGTTTGAATCATTCCTGAAGGTGGTTTGTCATATTTCTCTCCATTGAAAGCACCGTCCTTGTAGTCTGGTTTGTTCTGAGATTTGAATGGAAAAATACCGGGACCTGACTTTTGCGCACCGATTGCCACGCAGACACCAAGCGGGACACCTGGTAAATGTAGTCCCTTATGGTCAATCTTCCAATGATATGCCTACAAATACGTCACAATGCTGCAAAGACCTTGGGGAAACAAGAGAAAGAGTCCGTTCATTCCTGTCGCATTCACAGCCATATAAGGCGATCATGGAAAACGTAGCCTCAGAAATCCTGTGCATTTCCTGGTCGGTCATACATCTTGGTTTTGCCCGAAGCATTTGTTCTAAGGGACTCACAGTGAAAATCTTTGCAGTTCTGGAAACGTAAGACTGTCTTCTTTCCAAAACTATCAATTCCAAGCATATTCGAGCATCTTTTCGTGACAAAATATTGCGCTTAAAACGGGCACGTCTTTTTATCCAAAAATGAAATACTGCCCCTAGAGTCTTAACAGGTTATTATTGGTGTCCATTAGTAGTGGTTTCTTCGTAATTCGACAGTGAATTGCCTGATTCACACAGTCTCCTCTAAACACTTGATGTTGAGATTCGTCTGTAACAAACTCTGTGAAGCATTTATTGAGCTGCAATTTCTGAGGCTGGTAACTCTAATGAACTTATCGTCTGCAGCAGAGGTAACTCTGAGTCTTCCTGTCCTGTGGCAGTTCTCATGAGATCCAGTTTCATCATAGTGCTTGATGGTTTTTGCGACTGCACTTGAAGACCTTCATGGTTTAAATTCTTTGTGATAGGAGGCGGTATTTTGACGTCCGGATGAAAAGCATGCCCAAAGTAAACTGCCTGCTACTCAGGCCCAGAAGCTAGGATATGCATAGAACTGATAGATATGGATAGAAAACCCTCTAATGTTTCTAAAACTGTTAAAATAATGTCTGTGAGTATAACAGAACTGAAATGGCAGGCGAACCCCGAGGACAAACCACCTCCAAAAAATGTTTTTTTCATCCTACCACTGATTTCAATGGCTGGCACTTTTATAATAGGGTGAAATCGTGCCCGATTGCAGTTCCTAGGGCTTCCACTAGATGTCAACAGTATTTAGAAAGAGTTTCAGGCTGGTTTTTATACAAATTTGCCAGAAATTGTAGTTTTTCTAGGTGGCTCCCATTTTGGCTGTAGTGTTTCCAAGCGCGTGAATGAGAGCGTGTTCTTCGGTATTTTTCTCCGGTAAAGACAATAACGATTCTCCGTTTTTAAATTTTAGCATTTATTTACGTATTGGGGTACCTATTGTTTGATTATAAATGTTGATTGACTTGTTTGGATAAGTTTATTGGTAACATTTGGGATTTTGTATGCATTTTGAAGGAGGGAAACTGCGATGATTATTGACTGAAGCGCGCCAGCTAAACTGAGTTTTTATGGATATAAAGAAGGACATTATCGAACAAGGACCATTTGTAATGTAACTGGGACCTTTTGGAGTGCCAACAGAAGAAGGTAAGGCATATATTATATCGCTATTTCTGACTTTCGTGTCGCAACTCCCTGGTTGAAAATGATTTGTTATGCATTTGTGTGCAGGGCGTTGTCCTCAGATAATCGCATGGTTTGCTTCCACCGTAAAAGCCTTTTTGAAATCTGACACGGCGGCTGGATTAACAACAAGTTAAGCGTTATTTTGATGTCTTGCACTTGTGATGTCATGAAACACGAGTAATTTAATTTGAATTTGGTGCTCTGCAATTTCACCCGAAATTGTCGAAATGGGATGGTAGCATGATGGACTGTCATTTCTCTTTGCTTATTTGAGCTGTTCTTGCCATTATATGGACTTATTCTTTTACCAAATAGGGCTATCTTCTGTATACCACCCCTCCCTTGTCACAACACAACTGATTGGCTCAAGCGCTTTAAGAAGGAAAAACATTTTTAAAAAATACTTTTAACAAGGCACACCTTTTAATTGAAATGCGTTCCAGGTGACTACCTCATGAAGCTGGTTGAGAGAATCCCAAGAGTGTGCAAAGCTGTCATCAAGGCTTGTTGACTTAGCTAGCTCTCCCAATCAACACCTGTGATTGCTTTATACCTCGCTTTATGTCTCTCTCAAATGTCAATATGCCTTGTATACTGTTGTTTAGGATAATTATCATTGTTTTAGTTTACCGCGGAGCCCCTAGTCCCACTGTACATGCCTTAGATACCTCCTTTGGCCCACCTCCCACACATGCGGTGACCTCACCCAGTATAATCAGCGTGTCCAGAGATGCAACCTCTCTTATCATCACTCAGTGCCTGGGCTTACCTCCACTGTACCCACACCCCACCATACCCCTGTACATTATGCCCTGAATATATTCTACCACACCAGAAATCTGCTCCTTTTATTCTCTGTTCCCAATGCACTAGACGACCAGTTTTGCTATCCTTTAGCCATACCCTCATCCTACTCCTCCTCTGTTCCTCGGGTGATGTTTAGGCTAACCCAGGCCCTGTGTGTCCCCAGGCACTTTCATTTGTTGACTTCTGTAATCGAAAAAGCCTTGGTTTCATGCATGTTAACATCAGAAGCCTCCTCCCTCAGTTTGTTTTACTCACTGCTTTAGCACACTCTGCCAACCCTGATGTCCTTGCCGTGTCTGAATCCTGGTTAGGAAGGCCATCAAAAATTCAGAGATTTCCATAACCAACTACAACATTTTTCATCAAGATAGAACTGCCAAAGGGGGAGGAGTTGCAATCTACTGCAGAGATAGCTTGCAAAGTTCTGTCATACTTTCCAGGTCTATGCACAAACAGTTCGAGCGTCTAATTTAAAAAACTAATCTCTCCAGAAATAAGTCTCTCACTGTTGCCACCTGTTATAGACCCTCCCTCCCCCCCAGCTCACAGCTGTGCCCTGGACACCATATGTGAATTGATTGCTCCCCATCTATCTTCAGAGTTTGTTCTATTAGGTGACCTAAACAGGGATATCCTTAACACCCCAGCAGTCCTACAATCTAAACTAGGTGCCCTCAATCTCACACAAATTATCAAGGAAACCACCAGGTACAACCTTAAATCTGTAAACATGGGCACCCTCATAGATATTATCCTGACCAACTTGCCCTCCAAATACACCTCTGCTGTTTTAAATCAGGATCTCAGTGATCATTGCCTCATTGCCTGCATCCGCTATGGGTCCGCGGTCAAATGACCACCCCTCATCACTGTCAAACACTCCCTAAAACACTTCTGCGAGAAGGCCTTTCTAATTGACCTGGCCCAGGTATCCTGGAAGGATATTGACCTCATCTGTTACTGTAATTTAATTATGCCAATGTGTTTTCATTAATTGAAAAACCTTAATCTATTTTATGAGAATTTGTAAGATTCTTGTTTGCATAAAATAGACGGAGACCAGCCATTTCAATAATAGGTAACAGAATGTATTCTCGGAGCTCGCTGCCATGTTACCACGAGCAACAGTTTATATACAATAACATGACGTCATTTCATTGTTTAACAGAATCCCCTCCTCTCGACCGGGACAAAGTGAGGTTAACCTCTTCGAGATAGGGGGCGCTCTTTTAATTTTTGGATAAAAAACGTTCCCGTTTTAAACAAGATATTTTGTCACGAAAAGATGCTCGACTATGCATGGAATTGACAGCTTTGGAAAGACAAAACTCTGACGTTTCCAAAACTACAAAGATATTATCTGTGAGTGCCCCAGAACTAATGCTACAGGCGAAACCAAGATGAAGTTTCATACTGGAAATGCCCCAGATTCTGAAGGCGCTGTCCAATGTCTCCTTATATGGCTGTCAATGCGCCAGGAATGAGCCTGCCCTTTGTGTCATTTCTCCAAGGTGTCTGCAGCATTGTGACGTGTTTGTAGGCATATCATTGGAAGATTGACCATAAGAGACTACATTTACCTGGTGTCCCGCCCGGTGTCCTGTGTCGAAATTATTGCGTAATCTGTAGGTCCATGCGCGTTCCATTTCTTCAGAAGAGAAAGTCAACTGCCACGAAGGATTTATCGTCGATAGATATGTGAAAAACACCTTGAGGATTGATTCTAAACATCGGTTTGCCATGTTTCTGTCGATATTATGGAGTTCATTTGGAAAAAAGTTCGCGTTTTAATGACTTTTGAATTATTATTTTTTTCTTACCCAAACGTGATGAACAAAACGGAGCGATTTGTCAACACAAATAAGATTTTTTGCAAAAACGGAACATTTGCTATCTAACTGAGAGTCTCCTCATTGAAAACATCTGAAGTTCTTCAAAGGTAAATGATTTTATTTGAATCCTTTTCTGGTTTTTGTGAAAATGTTACATGCTGAAAGCCAGGCATAATCCTATGCTAGGCTATCAATAATGTTACACAAATGCTTGTTTAGCTATGGTTCAAAAGCATATTTTGAAAATCTGAGATGACAGTGTTGTTAACAAAAGGCTACGCTTGAGAACAAATAGATTAATTTCATTTCATTTGCGATTTTCATGAATAGTTAACGTTGTGTTATGCTAATGAGCTTGCGGATAGATTTACACAATCCTGGATACAGGTTTTTTTCGTAGCTAAACGTGACGCAGAAAACGGAGCGATTTGTCCTAAACAAATAATCTTTCAGGAAAAACTGAACATTTGCTATCTGAGAGTCTCCTCATTGAAAATATCCGAAGTTCTTCAAAGGTAAATGATTTTATTTGAATGCTTTTCTGGTTTTTGTGAAAATGTTGCCTGCTGAATGCTAACGCTAAATGCTACGCTAAATGCTACGCTAGCTATCAATACTGTTACACAAATGCTTGTTTTGCAATGGTTGAGAAGCATGTTTTGAAAATCTGAGAAGACAGTGTTGTTAACAAAAGGCTAAGCTTGAGAGCAAATAGATTAATTGCATTTTATTTGCGATTTTCATGAATAGTTAAGTTTTATGGTAATGAGCTTGAGGCTTTAGTCACGATACCGGATCCGGGATGGCTCGACGCAAGAAGTTAAAAGTTAATTCTAACTTACTAACACACTCCCAGGTCTCACAACATAATTGAATTAACTTTTGACCCCTCAACATTATCGATCACCACTTAGCTGACAGTTCTAATTAACAGAAAACCTAGGAATGCACTCACGTCCTTATCTAAAACACCCCAGAGCTCAGTTTGGTCGGTTCAACCATAGGTTAACTACCTTATCTGTTTACTTAATCCACAAACCATTTCTTTCTTCTTAGTTGTAATGGTGTTCATTAACTTTAATTACTCCTTGTCCGTGTCACTCAATCCCTTCTTATGACCTCATATTGTTAATCAGATATAATAAAACAGAGTATAAGTTTACTTAGTTACAGTTCTATTTGAAATGTGGATATTGTTTATTCATTTATTCATAATAATTCTAACAATCCACCCTAAAAATGACTAAACAATTCATACCATCATTAAACACTAAAAGGAAACTTCAATTATATACTAAGAATAAGACAACCCAATACATGTATGTACACACAATCAACTTCAATGACTGTTCTAACCTACATCAGAATCTTAACTCTACTTATAAGGATTTTCCGTTACAATCTTCATGAAAAAACAGTTTATACATTGAAACAAGAAAACATCTAAATTCCCGAAACATCAAATATGGTCTCCTCGCAAGTGAAAGGATCCGGATTCTTCTATTACGTCCGGAGCCATGTATTTTGTATTCCACTGGTCAGAGCTTAGGATTGGTCCATATATCACCATCTGAAGCGTCATCGATTTCTCCAGAGTCCTGGAAATGATAACTTTCATACACGCAATCAAAACACATCCGCACAAAACTAACACAGTCACACAGGTGAAGGTAGCCCATAACACAGTAATCATAAAAATTTTCCATCTTCCAAACACACTGTCAACCCAATTAGTCAGAGAAGTATTCCCCCCTGAGTTCACTGCCAACTCGTGAGCTAGGGTGTGTAAACCAGCCAAGGCCTTGGTCACTGATCCATCCGGAGCTGTGTCATCGGTGTCCAAACTACCTCCATACACTCCCACCCTTTTCAGCCAGCAAATATATCCAAGACTATTCTATTCTGCCAAGCCATTCATAACATCTCTGACATAAATGGTGAAGCGCTGTGGATTTTTAATAGATATAATAGATCCAATCCACATTCTCATTGAGAGTGAACCACCAAAAAATACTTCACTCTAATCCTGCCAGGATCTACTTTATAGCTTTGATCTCATCTGCCCCCGTGGAACCACAATGTTATTAATACAAACCCTATCATCAAAAGACCCAGACGGAGTACTTCTTTTCTCCCGTTTAGTCAACATCATGTCATGGTGTTGAATGAGTATGAAAGGCATTCTCAAAAGAACCAGTACACATACCCCAGTCCAATTAGCCAATAATACTCAGCCATATCATCCTTCCCCCACACAACCACCACCAGATGTGAGCCCTGGGCCTCCTTATCTTACTGAAATCCCCAGATCTCAACCAGCCTGCCAAATCACTCATTTGTCGCATCAGAAGTAACATTATCTGTCCTATTGCAGGTACTGATTTCCCCCATATATTTCCCAGAAGTACTATACTGAATCAAACAGTAAACAGTCTCCCCTTGCCTCTGTGAAAGGAGGAAGCCTAGATTTCAGAGGAACATGTGGATATAAATAGTGCAAATCCATACAACTGTTATTATCTGGCTTTCCTGCTTCCATGAATAGCTTTACCATACAGGCCATTCCCTTAGGTGAATTAATTCCATTTAATGGACAAGTGTTACGGTTTTCTCCTGGTGAAGGAGAGACGGACCAAAACGCAGCGTGGTTATTTATAAACATCTTTAATAAAGATGATAACGTGAACAATATACTTATACAAAACAAGAAAATGTGGAAAATCCGAAAACAGTCCTAACTTGTGCAAAACACAAAGACAGGAAACAATCACCCACGAAATACCCAAAGAATATGGCTGCCTAAATATGGTTCCCAATCAGAGACAACGATAAACACCTGCCTCTGATTGAGAACCACTCTAGGCAACCATAGACTTTCCTAGACAACTCTACTAAACACAACCCCATAAATCTAATAAACCCCTAGACAAGACAAGTCACATAAATCACCCATGTCACACCCTGGCCTAACCAAAATAATAAAGAAAACACAAAATACTAAGGCCTGTTTTCCTTTCCTTAAGATCTTTCATCTGAACTATCCACACCGGCTCTTGGCTCTGGACAACTCCACAGTCAGTATCTGCTTTGTCAGGGGGACTCTGCTTGTATTCTGCTGACTATAGAGCAATTATCTGCTCTAACTTTTTCTACCCAGAATGCACTAGATTATCAACTGAAACCCTTACTTTCACTACACTCCATCTTCTTCCATACTGGGTATGTAGATTTATGTAGATTTATGTAGCCCTCTCACATGTGAGCTATAACCTGTTTCCATGAACTACACAGGGACTTGCATAGATGTCTTCCATAATAGCTGCTCTTAATCCTGCACTGCCAAGGAGTCAGAGGCCCCATTTTGGTGTACATAGAACTCCACTGAGACATCCTTCCCAATCCCACTCTCACTTCCTGTTTATCCAGATCAAGTGATCTTTTATGCTTGGTTAATACTAAATCCTCATTGTCTAACTACCTGTCAATATTACCCTCTGGCCTTCTCGGGGTTCATGGTGTATCAGGAATAAGGTCCCACAACCAGACAGCTCAGGATGGACAGCCCACCCATAAAGCCCCACCCTCTTCCAGAGAACACATCATTAGCAAGAGCCAGACACACTTTCACTTCTATGAACAAAAACAGGGACGGAATGACAGGTAAGGAAATCTTCATTCGAGAGATGGCCAACAGAATTCTGTTAAGTCCAGTTATCCTCTCGAACACTGTTATTGTTCGAGAGTGTCATTGTGTCTTACCCTCCCGCAGTGTGATATGACTCCGGGTAGTACTTTCAGCTAACTGTCACCAGGAGTCCTTGGTATGGTCCCCCCAACAGGCCTCAGGGACTGGATTGAGTGACTTCACCTGTAATTCACCCGTAGTGCATAAAATCTTGGACATACAGGTTTTGTTAAGAAACAGTTTCTCATTTGTTCTATCTGATTATATCTTTAACTTCTATACCTACTTGTTAGCAACATTTTTTTATTAGTTTATTATCCAGTAGGTCACATCCTATCCTAGAACACAATTTATCCATCCCCCTTTGATACCTGGCTCTGCCCAGGTAACAACCTTGCCTACTCTAAACAATGACTTAGGTAAGATTAGTAAATTATCCTTATGTCTGACATCATCATGTAGGAGCGCCCCTTTCATTCTCCACATGTACAATTCTCCCTTGGGCGTCCATTCATGTCAATCCTGTACTAATTCTCTGTCAAGTGTCTTATCTACTTTAAGAAGTATCTGTGCTACTTATATATTTTCTTAAACATATATTTATCGATTTAAACAGTAACCCTTTTCCCTCCTATCTCTCAAATACCACTAAGCGTCTCACTGTGTCTATGAGTGGCAATCTCTAATGTCCTTACATTTCCTTTATCAATCTATCTTGATCCTAACAATAATCCTAAATCATCATAGAAGTCATATAGTGTATCCATTTCAATTTCAATACTATTTAAATAAAAACCTCCTAATAAATCAAACAAAGCCAAAACAAATGCTAACCATATCAAATCCTTCCTACACTAATAAGCTTTCCTTCAGGGATCCCCAGTATCTTATCTGACAATAACATGAAGTAACCTTAAAATCAGTTTCATCAATCATGTCATATATGTTGCATAGTGTGGAATACCTTATCTACAGTAATTTACCATCCCTAAGAACTGAAACTTATTTTTCTATGTAATTTCCTGCCCTATTGGCTTAAAATATCTCCTATCCAAACCTCAATGTATCTTATCTTCCCCTATTTATTCTCAATGATGAATATGATTTTTTTCTGTTGTAATACCAAATCAATAATAGCCAATTCAAAAACTTCACAGCTAATGTGAAGCTCCTGGATATCCAAGATGGCGTAGCAGTCAGACGTGTGTTTTGTCTTGTCCCGTCCTGTATAGTGTAAATATAGCTTTTTTTCCTCTTTTTTTCCGTATATATTTCGTACATATTTTAATCTCACTTCCCGACCACAGGCTGAATATACTCTCCTGCAACCCGCATCACCCAATGTGGTACGGATCTGCTTTTTCTATGCTTTAGAAACGGAACCCTCATCAGAAGCTAGCCGCTAACTAGCTACTAGCTAGCGGTCTTCAACGCTAACTAGGACACCAGCGCGACATCTACCCAAAGCATATCAGACTGCTTTTTCTCTACCACATCTCCGGATTCCTACCGCAAGCTCTGAAGCTTTATACCGGATCATCGTAAATAGCTAGCTGCAATCCGAGTGGCTACTCCTGGCTAACGTCTCTGTCCCAGAGCAAGCACCAGTTAGCCTGGAGCTAGCCTCGAGCTAAGCCCATCTCCCGACTACCCGAAGAGGTCCAAAAATACCTAATTTGCCAATTGGCCTGGACCCTCTACTGACCCTCTACTGCCGACACGGAGCCCCGCCGATCCATCACGACTGGTCCGCCGACATAATCGTCCGAGGGGTTTCAACAGGCTTTTCCGCTGCGACATCGCCAAAGATCCGTCTGCTGGCCAAGGCCCGCGAGCTTTCTGAATCGCTGTATCTCCAGCTCACCGCACGAAGAGGAATAAACAGACTCACCCCATCGCGACGTCCCCCAAAGGTTAACTCTCTAGCCCTCGCTATCTCCCTGCTTGCTAATTCGGCCTGCTAACGGCTAGCTTGTCAAGCTCCGGTCCGCTAACTGCTACCTTGTCTAGCTCGGGCCTACGAACTGTTAGCTTGTTAGCACAGGCCTGCTAACCGTCTGTACCACCGCGTCCCAATCACTCTCTGACCCCATTTACTTTCTATCTCTTTTTGATTTTTAATTTGTTTATACCTTCCGGAAACCTGCCTCACCCAATGTGATACGGAATCGCTATTACTTTTACTCTTATTTTTATTTTTATGACACACTCAAGAACCTCCAGACGCTAACCAGCTAACTAGCTACAAGCTAGTTAGTCATTGTTAGTTAAAAAAAAAAAAAAAAAAAAAAAAAACCTGGATAACACTCGCCAGCCCAGCCCCCTGCCCATCCACCACCGCTGCCCCTGGACACTGATCTCTTGGCTACATAGCTGACGCACGCTGGACTGTCCATTAATCACGGTACTCCTTTCTGCTTGTTTGTCTTACCTGTCGGCCCCGTTGCCTAGTCAACGCCATTTTACCTGCTGTTTGTTGTGCTAGCGGATTAGCCTCGCCTACTGTTTTTAGCTAGCTTTCCAAATTCAACACCTGTGATTACTGTATGCCTCGCTGTATGTCTCTCTCAGATGTCAATATGCCTTGTATACTGTTGTTCAGGTTAGTTATAATTGTTTTAGTTCACAATGGAGCCCCTAGACCCACTCTGGATACCCCTGTTACCTCCTTTGTCCCACCTCCCACACATGCGGTGACCTCACCCATTACAACCAGCATGTCCAGAGATACAACCTGTCTCATCATCACCCAGTGCCTGGGCTTACCTCCGCTGTACCCGCACCCCACCATACCCCTGTCTGTGCATTATGCCCTGAATATATTCTACCATGCCCAGAAACCTGCTCCTCTTATCCTCTGCCCCCAACGCTCTAGGCGACCAGTTTTGATAGCCTTTAGCCGCACCCTCATACTACTCCTTCTCTGTTCCGCGGGTGATGTGGAGGTAAACCCAGGCCCTGCATGTCCCCAGGTACCCTCATTTGTTGACTTCTGTGATCGAAAAGCCTTGGTTTTATGCATGTCAACATCAGAAGCCTCCTCCCTAAGTTTGTTTTACTCACTGCTTTAGCACACTCTGCTAACCCTGATGTCCTTGCCGTGTCTGAATCCTGGCTCAGGAAGGCCACCAAAAATTCAGAGATTTCCATACCCAACTATAACATCTTCCGTCAAGATAGAACTACCAAAGGGGGCGGAGTTGCAGTCTACTGCAGAGATAGCCTGCAAAGTAACGTCATACTTTCCAGGTCCATACCCAAACAGTTCGAACTACTAATTTTGAAAATTACCCTCTCCAGAAATAAGTCTCTCACTGTTGCCGCCTGCTACCGGCCACCCTCAGCTCCCAGCTGTGCCCTGGACACCATTTGTGAATTGATCGCCCCCATCTAGCTTCAGAGTTTGTTCTGTTAGGTGACCTAAACTGGGATATGCTTAACACCCCGGCAGTCCTACAATGTAAGCTAGATGCCCTCAATCTCACTCAAATCATCAAGGAACCCACCAGGTACAACCCTAACTCTGTAAACAAGGGCACCCTCATAGACGTCATCCTGACCAACTGGCCCTCCAAATACACCTCCGCTGTCTTCAACCAGGATCTCAGCGATCACTGCCTCATTGCCTGTATCCGCCACGGAGCCGCAGTCAAACGACCACCCCTCATCACTGTCAAACGCTCCCTAAAACACTTCTGTGAGCAGGCCTTTCTAATCGACCTGGCCCGGGTATCCTGGAAGGACATTGACCTCATCCCGTCAGTTGAGGATGCCTGGTCATTCTTTAAAAGTAACTTCCTCACCATTTTAGATAAGCATGCTCCGTTCAAAAAATGCAGAACCAAGAACAGATACAGCCCTTGGTTCACTCCAGACCTGACTGCCCTCGACCAGCACAAAAACATCCTGTGGCGGACTGCAATAGCATCGAATAGCCCCCGTGATATGCAACTGTTCAGGGAAGTCAGGAACCAATACACGCAGTCAGTCAGGAAAGCTAAGGCCAGCTTCTTCAGGCAGAAGTTTGCATCCTGTAGCTCCAACTCCAAAAAGTTCTGGGACACTGTGAAGTCCATGGAGAACAAGAGTACCTCCTCCCAGCTGCCCACTGCACTGAGGCTAGGTAACACGGTCTCCACCGATAAATCCACGATTATCGAAAGCTTCAATAAGCACTTCTCAACGGCTGGCCATGCCTTCCGCCTGGCTACTCCAACCTCGGCCAACAGCTCCGCCCCGCAGCTCCTCGCCCAAGCCTCTCCAGGTTCTCCTTTACCCAAATCCAGATAGCAGATGTTCTGAAAGAGCTGCAAAACCTAGACCCGTACAAATCAGCTGGGCTTGACAATCTGGACCCTCTATTTCTGAAACTATCTGCCGCCATTGTCGCAACCCCTATTACCAGCCTGTTCAACCTCTCTTTCATATCGTCTGAGATCCCCAAGGATTGAAAGCTGCCGCAGTCATCCCCCTCTTCAAAGGGGGAGACACCCTGGACCCAAACTGCTATAGACCTATATCCATCCTGCCCTGCCTATCTAAGGTCTTGAAAGCCAAGTCAACAAACAGGTCACTGACCATCTCGAATCCCACCGTACCTTCTCCGCTGTGCAATCTGGTTTCCGAGCCGGTCACGGGTGCACCTCAGCCACGCTCAAGGTACTAAACGATATCATAACCGCTATCGATAAAAGACAGTACTGTGCAGCCGTCTTCATCGACCTCGCCAAGGCTTTCGACTCTGTCAATCACCATATTCTTATCGGCAGACTCAATAGCCTCGGTTTCTCGGATGACTGCCTTGCCTGGTTCACCAATTACTTTGCAGACAGAGTTCAGTGTGTCAAATCGGAGGGCATGCTGTCCGGTCCTCTGGCAGTCTCTATGGGGGTGCCACAGGGTTCAATTCTCGGGCCGACTCTTTTCTCTGTATATATCAATGATGTTGCTCTTGCTGCGGGCGATTCCCTGATCCACCTCTACGCAGACGACACCATTCTATATACTTTCGGCCCGTCATTGGACACTGTGCTATCTAACCTCCAAACGAGCTTCAATGCCATACAGCACTCCTTCCGTGGCCTCCAACTGCTCTTAAACGCGAGTAAAACCAAATGCATGCTTTTCAACCGATCGCTGCCTGCACCCGCATGCCCGACTAGCATCACCACCCTGGATGGTTCCGACCTTGAATATGTGGACATCTATAAGTACCTAGGTGTCTGGCTAGACTGCAAACTCTCCTTCCAGACTCACATCAAACATCTCCAATCGAAAATCAAATCAAGAGTCGGCTTTCTATTCCGCAACAAAGCCTCCTTCACTCACGCCGCCAAGCTTACCCTAGTAAAACTGACTATCCTACCGATCCTCGATTTCGGCGATGTCATCTACAAAATGGCTTCCAACACTCTACTCAGCAAACTGGATGCAGTCTATCATAGTGCCATCCGTTTTGTCACCAAAGCACCTTATACCACCCACCACTGCGACTTGTATGCTCTAGTCGGCTGGCCCTCGCTACATATTCGTCGCCAGACCCACTGGCTCCAGGTCATCTACAAGTCCATGCTAGGTAAAGCTCCGCCTTATCTCAGTTCACTGGTCACGATGGCAACACCCATCCGTAGCACACGCTCCAGCAGGTGTATCTCACTGATCATCCCTAAAGCCAACACCTCATTTGGCCGCCTTTCGTTCCAGTACTCTGCTGCCTGTGACTGGAATGAACTGCAAAAATCGCTGAAGTTGGAGACTTTTATCTCCCTCACCAACTTCAAACATCAGCTATCCGAGCAGCTAACCGATCGCTGCAGCTGTACATAGTCTATTGGTAAATAGCCCACCCATTTTCACCTACCTCATCCCCATACTGTTTTTATACTGTTTTTTTATTTTATTTATTTATTTACTTTTCTGCTCTTTTGCACACCAATATATCTACCTGTACATGATCATCTGATCATTTATCACTCCAGTGTTAATCTGCAAAATTGTATTATTCGCCTACCTCCTCATGCCTTTTGCACACATTGTATATAGACTGCCCATTTTTTTTCTACTGTGTTATTGACTTGTTAATTGTTTACTCCATGTGTAACTCTGTGTTGTCTGTTCACACTGCTATGCTTTATCTTGGCCAGGTCGCAGTTGCAAATGAGAACTTGTTCTCAACTAGCCTACCTGGTTAAATAAAGGTGAAATAAAAAAAATAAAATAAAAAATGTTGTAAAACAGAATCCTGAACCACTTTCTCTTCTGCGGTTCAAATTATAATTCTAGCCCAAAACTAAAACTCCATTATAATTAATTTACCTCATAACTAGTAACCCAAATGACCACAAATTCATTATACAAATGGCTCTCCCCTGAGGCTGATCAGACCACAAGAGATAGCCATGATAAGGTCAAAGGTCATACCACCCTTTTATAGTCATGTTCCATACCACATTAGACATATTAAAGAACCCTTTATCCTTAAATCAAAAAATTCACTTGTGTAATTAAAACTCATAAAATAAAAACTCATAAAGTTCAATATGTGAGCGTGCCTCTTTAAAATACCTTTGCCTCAAAACAAATAGTCCTAACAAATGTTTTATGTGTATATATTTGCAAACCTTAATGAATAAACAAAACTTCCAGGCCTTTTTCAATTTGGTCGTTTATGGCCTCAATCTCACCCACTCTCCCCAAGATTATAATCACAGATATTTAATAAAAATGTAAACGTATTCTCCCATGGCTCCTTCAACTTACATATTTTAGATAACTTCCATCTGTCCCGGAAGAATGAATCCTACTTAAACACACCAGAATACAATGTTTAATTAAGTTAAATCAACTCCTAAAATAACCCTAAAATAAACACATCCCATTAGTAGAGGATGCCTGGTTGTTCTTTAAAAGTGCTTTCCTCACCATCTTAAATAAGCATGTTCTCTGCTGCCAGTGACTGGAACAAATTACAAAAATTGCTGAAGCTGGAGACTTACATTCCCCTCACTAACTTTAAACATCAGCTATCTGAGCAGCTAACCAATCGCTGCAGCTGTACATTGTCCATCTGTAAATAGCCCACCCAATCTACCTACCTCATCCCCATATTGTTTTTATTTATTTTGCTGCTCTTTTGCACACCAGTATCACTACTTACATACCTTCTTCTGCTCATCATCATCTGCTCATCTGTCACTCCAGTTTTAATCTGCTAAATTGTCATTACTTTTCTACTATGGCCTATTTATTGCCTTACCTCCTCATGCCATTTGCACACACTGTATATAGAATTTATTTTTTTCTATTGTGTTATTGACGCTTGTTTATTCCATGTGTAACTGTGTTGTTGTTTCTGTCGCACTGCTTTGCTTTATCTTGGTTAGGTCGCAGTTGTAAATAGCTTACCTGGTTAAATAAAGTCAAAATAAAAAAATAAAACATTCTACAATGTAGAAAATAGTAAAAAATAAAACTGTAATTATTAGGTGTGTCCAAACTTCTGACTGGAACTGTATACCCAGACTATCTACATTCACCATTTTTGCACAAACTGTTTTTTTTATCACATATCCTGCTTCTACTGTTTATTATCTATCCTATTGCCTCGTCACTTCAGTTATATATACTGTTTATTATCTACCCTGTTGCCTAGTCACTTCAGTTATATATACTGTTTATTATCTACATTGTTGCCTAGTCACTTCAGTTATATATACTGTTTATTACTAACCTGTTGCCTAGTCACTTCAGTTATATATACTGTTTATTATCTACCTTGTTGCCTAGTAATTTCAGTTATATATACTGTTTATTACTAACCTGTTGCCTCGTCACTTCAGTTATATATACTGTTTATTATCTACCCTGTTGCCTCGTCACTTCAGTTATATATACTGTTTATTATCTACCCTGTTGCCTCGTCACTTCAGTTATATATACTGTTTATTATCTACCTTGTTGCCTAGTAATTTCAGTTATATATACTGTTTATTATCTACCTTGTTGCCTCGTCACTTCAGTTATATATACTGTTTATTATCTACCTTGTTGCCTAGTAATTTCAGTCATATATACTGTTTATTATCTACCTTGTTGCCTAGTCAGTTCAGTTATATATACTGTTTATTATCTACCCTGTTGCCTCGTCACTTCAGTTATATATACTGTTTATTACTAACCTGTTGCCTAGTCACTTCAGTTATATATACTGTTTATTATCTACCTTGTTGCCTAGTAATTTCAGTTATATATACTGTTTATTACTAACCTGTTGCCTAGTCACTTCAGTTATATATACTGTTTATTATCTACCCTGTTGCCTCGTCACTTCAGTTATATATACTGTTTATTATCTACCTTGTTGCCTAGTAATTTCAGTTATATATACTGTTTATTATCTACCTTGTTGCCTCGTCACTTCAGTTATATATACTGTTTATTATCTACCTTGTTGCCTAGTAATTTCAGTCATATATACTGTTTATTATCTACCTTGTTGCCTAGTCACTTCAGTTATATATACTGTTTATTATCTACCCTGTTGCCTCGTCACTTCAGTTATATATACTGTTTATTACTAACCTGTTGCATCGTCACTTCAGTTATATATACTGTTTATTATCTACCTTGTTGCCTAGTAATTTCAGTCATATATACTGTTTATTATCTACCTTGTTGCCTAGTCACTTCAGTTATATATACTGTTTATTATCTACCCTGTTGCCTCATCACTTCACTTATATATACTGTTTATTACTAACCTGTTGCCTCGTCACTTCAGTTATATATACTGTTTATTATCTACCTTGTTGCCTAGTAATTTCAGTCATATATACTGTTTATTATCTACCTTGTTGCCTAGTCACTTCAGTTATATATACTGTTTATTATCTACCCTGTTGCCTCATCACTTCACTTATATATACTGTTTATTACTAACCTGTTGCCTCGTCACTTCAGTTATATATACTGTTTATTATCTACCTTGTTGCCTAGTAATTTCAGTTATATATACTGTTTATTACTAACCTCTTGCCTAGTCACTTCAGTTATATATACTGTTTATTATCTACCTTGTTGCCTAGTAATTTCAGTCATATATACTGTTTATTATCTACCTTGTTGCCTCGTCACTTCAGTTATATATACTGTTTATTATCTACCTTGTTGCCTAGTAATTTCAGTTATATATACTGTTTATTACTAACCTGTTGCCTCGTCACTTCAGTTATATATACTGTTTATTATCTACCTTGTTGCCTCGTCACTTCAGTTATATATACTGTATATTATCTACCTTGTTGCCTAGTAATTTCAGTTATATATACTGTTTATTATCTACCTTGTTGCCTCGTCACTTCAGTTATATATACTGTTTATTATCTACCTTGTTGCCTAGTAATTTCAGTCATATATACTGTTTATTATCTACCTTGTTGCCTCGTCACTTCAGTTATATATACTGTTTATTACTAACCTGTTGCCTCGTCACTTCAGTTATATATACTGTTTATTATCTACCTTGTTGCCTCGTCACTTCAGTTATATATACTGTTTATTATCTACCTTGTTGCCTAGTAATTTCAGTTATATATACTGTTTATTACTAACCTGTTGCCTAGTCACTTCAGTTATATATACTGTTTATTATCTACCTTGTTGCCTAGTAATTTCAGTTATATATACTGTTTATTATCTACCTTGTTGCCTCGTCACTTCAGTTATATATACTGTTTATTATCTACCTTGTTGCCTAGTAATTTCAGTTTTATATACTGTTTATTACTAACCTGTTGCCTAGTCACTTCAGTTATATATACTGTTTATTATCTACCCTGTTGCCTCGTCACTTCAGTTATATATACTGTTTATTATCTACCCTGTTGCCTAGTCACTTCAGGTATATATACTGTTTATTATCTACCTTGTTGCCTAGTCACTTCAGTTATATATACTGTTTATTACTAACCTGTTGCCTAGTCACTTCAGTTATATATACTGTTTATTATCTACCGTGTTGCCTAGTAATTTCAGTTATATATACTGTTTATTACTAACCTGTTGCCTAGTCACTTCCGTTATATATACTGTTTATTATCTACCCTGTTGCCTAGTCACTTCAGTTATATATCATGTTTATTATCTATCCTGTTGCCTAGTTACTTCAGTTAAACAGTGCCATCGGGAAGTATTCAGACCCCTTTTTACCCACATTTCGTTGTGTTACTAAGTGGGATTAAAATTGATTAAATTGTCATTTTTTGTAAGCGATCTACACAAAATAGCTTCTCACTTATCCTCCCAGATCATCATCTTGCTGAATAGCCACCACTAGTCAGCTACCTGCTCCCCGTCCTGCCCCCTCCCCTGCACTCCATTCCGTTTCTTTATTATTTACATTTGGCTCCCTTTTTCTCCCCAAATGATTGATTGTGATTTTGTTTCATAGCTCAAAGGGCTCGGGAGATGTGAAGGTCGAGTCATGTGTCTTCCAATACATGACCTGCCAAGCTGTGCTTCTTAACACCTGCTCGTTAAACCCAGAAGTCAGCTGCACCAATGTGTCGGAGGAAACACCATTCAACTGATGACCGAAGTCAGCCTGCAGGTGCCCTGCCCACCACAAAGACTCGTTAGAGCACGAAGAGTCAAGTAAAGCCCCACCGATCAAACCCTCCCCTAACCTGGACGATGTTGGACCAGTTGTGTGCCGCTCTATGGGACTCCTGGTCACGGCCTGTTATGACACAGCCTGGGATCGAACCAGACTGTAATGACACCGCGCCACTCGGGAAGTCACGTTATTTTTTTCATCCTAAAAAACTCCACAGTTCTTAACAATTACAAGTATACCCATAACATGATGCAGCCACCACTATGCTTGAAAATATGGTCAGTGGTACAAAGTAATGTGTTGGATTTGGACTAAACATAACACTTTGTAATGGGCACCAAAAGTTACATTTTTTTTGCCACATATTCCTTTAGTGCCTTGTTATAAACAAGATGCATGTTTTGGAATATTTTTCTGTACAGGCTTTCTTCTTTTCACTTTGTCAATTAGGTTAGTATTGCGGAGTGTTGTGTTCCCCAGCAAGAAAACCAAAATGTGCCACTCAAACAGAAGGGGGAACTAACAAAGAGTCACAGACAACAACCAAAATGAAATAGGTGGGGTTTTAGGAGGGGTTCTGAAAGACACTCGTGGGGGTGTCCACTGAAAGTGGACCTAAAACAACAACTGGGACCTAAAAGACACCCACCATGAGCAGCCACTAAATTTACCCAAGAAGAGGTAAACAAAAGAAAAACCCTCACCAAACTTAAAGACAGGAAGCAAACCAAAAAGGTGGAACAAACCAAAGGTGTTAACCCTCCACCTCCCTCAAGACATCTAAAGGTGTTCAACCTCCACCTCTATCAAGTCAACTGCAGCACTGGGCCAGCACAAGTTAAACACTTTCCCACTTACCAGATGAACAAGCCAGCAAAGGTGTAACACATACTGACTAACGAGATGACACCAATTGGTGCGCCCTACTTGCTAAAGTCCAACCTCAAAACATAAATGGAAAAAACAAAACCTGTAACAGGAGTAACTACACTGTTGATCCATCCTCAGTTTTCTCCTTTCACAGCCATTCAACTATTTAACTGTTTAAAGTCACCAGTGGCCTCATGGTGAAATCCCTGAGCGGATTCCTTGCTTTCCGCAACTGAGTTAGGAAGGACGCTTATATCTTTGTAGTGACTAGGTGTATTGATACACCACCCAAAGTGTAATTAATAACTTCATCATGCTCAAAGGGATATTCAATGTACGTGTTTTGTTTCTCTACCCATCTACCACTAGGTGCTCTTCTTTGCGAGGCATTGAAAAACCTCCCTGGTCATAGTGGTTGAATGGTTTGAAATTCACTGCTCTACTGCGGGACCTTACATATAATTGTATGTGTCGGTACAGAAATTAAGAAGTCAAATCACAATTGAATCCCATTTAAATTCAGGCTGTAACACAAAAAATGTGAAAAAAAGTCAAGGGGTGTGAATACTTTCTGAAGGCACTGTATCTACCTCAATTACCTTGTATCCCTGCACATCGACTCGGTATGTGTATATGTGTATATAGCCTAGTTATTGTTATTCATTATTTATTTATTACTTGTATTATTACGTATTTCACTTTTCCATTATTTCTCTATTTTATTTCTCTCTGCATTGTTGGGAAGGGCCCATAAGTAAGCATTTCACTGTTAGACAAAGGTTTATGAGGCAGAGGTTTAATCCTAGACACATGAACTGTGGGATGTATACGGTGGATTCGGGGCAATAGAAGATAAACAGCAGAGGGGCTAAGGACTTTAGGATTTTAGAGATGGGGAAAGGGCCGACAAAACAGGAGGAAAGTCTACGGGACTCCACCCGGAGGGGCAGAGGAGAGGAAAGCCATACCCTCTGCCCTAGATTATAGCGGGGAGCCGGGGTCCGTTGGCGTTCCTCCTTTTGCAAACATCTGGAGGTGGTCTTGAGTAGAGGGATCCGGGCTCCCTTCCAAGTACGGCGACAGCAGTGGACAAACATATGGACAGAGGGTCTGCTGAATTCTTCCTCTTGCTCAGGGAGAGCGTGGTCTGATAGCTCAGGGAACACTCAAAGGGCGAGAGACCAGTGAAGGGTGTTGCGGGTGTATTCCACTAACACAAGTTTCTGGCTCCAGGTGGTGGGGTTGGCGGTGACGAGGCAATGAAGAGCCGTCTCCAGGTCCTGATTGGCTCGGTCTGACTGGACGTTAGACTGAGGATGAAAGTCAGAGGACAGGCTGGCCGACGACCCAATGAGCGTGCAGAACGCCTTCCAGAACCGGGACGAGAACTGAGGACCATGACCGGAGACCATATTGACCCCGGAAGACGTGCTGCACCATGAGCTGGGCCGTCTCCTTGGTTGGGGGTAACTTGGAAAGGGGAATGAAATGGTTGGCTTCGGAAAACCTATCTACCATTGTTAGGATTGCTGTGTTGCCATCTGATGGAGGGAGACCATTTAAGTCCAGGGATATATGAGACCGGGTCAGTGAGGAACAGGAAGTGATTGAAGGAGGCCCGAGGGGGCTTGCCGCGGAGTATTATTCTGTGGACACAGTGCAGGCGGCGACGAACTCGGAGACATCAGGTACGAGACATCAGGTACCATGGTGAGCCAATAAAAACGTTGTCGTCCAACGGGAGCCAGGATGGCAGGTGAGTCTTGAGGAATGTGCCCATTCCAGGAATGGAGAACGGGCAGAGTCCGGGACAACCACAGCAGGGATATACAGGCGTGAGAGCACATCAGATTTGACATTCTTGGGGCACTAAGATATAGTGAAATTAAAATGAGTGAATAACAGGGCCCATCGAGCCTGCCTTAAGATGAGGCGCTTGGCGGTGCGGAGATATTGCAGGATTTTTATGGTCAGTCCACACTAAGAATGGATGTTCCGCCTCATCTAACCAGTGCCTCCACTTCTCCAACAACATCTTAACCACAAGTAGCTGTTGATTTCCCACCTCATACTTCCTCTCAGCTGGGTTTTGACAATGGGAAAGGAAGGCGAGGGGATACAGTTTTTGGTCTTGGGCAGAACACTGGGACAGGATCTCCCCCACTCTGACGTCTGAGGCATCGACCTCCAACACAAACTGATGGGACGGGTACAAATGGATTATGATGGGAGCTGTAGTGAATTGATGCTTGAGGTCAGAGAACGCCGGACAGCTGCTGGAGAACACATGAAAGGAACCTTGTGAGTGCTGAGAGGGGGGAAGCCAGGGTGCTGTAACCCCGGACGAAGCCCAAGGAAATTAGCAAACCCCAGAAAACGTTGCAGCAGCACTCTGAATTTGAGTAGAGGCCAATCCAACACCACTCTCACCTTGTTAGAATTCATCTGAATAGTTCCTGCAGTGATGATGTATCCTGGGAAGGAGATGGTGGAGTGATGTAATTCACTGGAGGACCTGTTGGACGTGGAGGACTTGCTCTTGTGCTGACCAGGAAAAAATGTGGATTTTGTCGATGTAGACAAACACGAATCGGTTCAACTTGTAATGAAGCACATCCTTAACCAGGGCCTGGAACACTGTGAGAGCGTTGGTCAGTCGGAATGACATCACCAGTTAATCGCAGCGCACGCTCGCTTGGTCTACGGACCTGACAGGGAACAAATTTGCCCCCAAGGTGGTGTTGTGCCCGGGAAAAGGTAAATTGCGCAGTCGTAGGGTTGATGCGGAGGAAGAGATGTAGCGAGAGCATTGTTGAAAACCTCCTGGAGGTCTTGGAATTCCGCGGGAACATCAGAGAGATCCGAGGCTTTTCCATAGCCTGCAGAAAGATTTTCAGGTGCAGGCCGATCAGGAGATAGGTACATAAAGGCATTTCAATGAGCAGGAAGTGCAAAGACTCATTGCCAATTATCTGCCACTCGCCGGTTTATAGGAACCATATTGCTGTTAACTCTGGCAATAGAGCACCCATCCAGCTTCAGTGACGTCCATGGGAATGAAAAGGGGTTATGTGGAGATACCCAGCTCCGACACCAGGGTAGAGTCCATAAAACTATTGTCGGCCCCAGAGTCAATGAGCACCCGGAGAGATTTGGAGCGGTCCCCCAACAGCAGGATGGCATGAAGAGGGGTACGAGTAAGGGGATATTGGATACTTCCCGTACAGCTCACCAGCGTACTCGTACCTACTGATGAGCCTGGTCTTTTAATAGACAGATAGATATGTAGTGTTCTGTAGTACCACAATACAGACAGCTCTTGGTGCTCAGTCTGCGCAAGTGTTCAACAGGAGACAATTTAGCCCTTCCAAGTTGCATGGGCTCCAGAGGAGATGAGTTGACTGCCCTCTGTGATTCCCGAGGGAACTCAGGTGACTTTGGATCCTCCCGGCAATGTAGACTTCGGGAACTTCCGGTATTCCTCGGAGGCGAGGTGGGAATCGTGGACGAGCGAGTGGGACCGGGAACAGACCTCCTCTCCGGCCTACGTTCCTGTGGCCACCCTAAGTCTGCTCTGCATAAAGGGCAGCGGGTTCTATTACTGATTCATGTCTATTTTGCCAGATCCTGTGGTATGTTGAATTTGATGTTCCTTTTAATGGTTTAGAAGGCACTTCTTGCCTTCACAGCTTTGCGGAAGTTACCTGTGACAGTGATGTTTAGGCCAAGGTATGTATAGTTTTTTTGTGTGCTCTGGGGCAACGGTGTCTAGATGGAATTCGTATTTGTGGTCCTGGAAAGTTAACCTTTTTTGGAACACCATTATTTTTGTCTTACTGAGATTTACAGTCAGGGCCCAGGTCTCATAGATTATTTGCAGAAGATTTAGGTGCAGCTGTAGGCCCTTCTTGGTTGGGGACAGAAGCACCAGATCATCAGCAAACAGTAGACATTTGACATCAGATTCTAGTAAATCAAATCAAATCAAATCAAATTTATTTATATAGCCCTTCGTACATCAGCTGATATCTCAAAGTGCTATACAGAAACCCAGCCTAAAACCCCAAACAGCAAGCAATGCAGGTGTAGAAGCACGGTGGCTAGGAAAAACTCCCTAGAAAGGCCAAAACCTAGGAAGAAACCTAGAGAGGAACCAGGCTATGTGGGGTGGCCAGTCCTCTTCCGGCTGTGCCGGGTGGAGATTAAAACAGAACATGGCCAAGATGTTCAATGTTCATAAATGACCAGCATGGTCGTATAATAATAAGGCAGAACAGTTGAAACTGGAGCAGCAGCACGGTCAGATGGACTGGGGACAGCAAGGAGTCATCATGTCAGGTAGACCTGGGGCATGGTCCTAGGGATCAGGTCAGTTGAAACTGGAGCAGCAGCACGGCCAGGTGGACTGGGGACAGCAATGAGTCATCATGTCAGGTAGTCCTGGGGCATGGTCCTAGGGCTCAGGTCCTCCGAGAGAGAGAAAGAAAGAGAGAAGGAGAGAATTAGAGAACGCACACTTAGATTCCCACCGAATAGGACAGGAGAAGTACTCCAGATATAACAAACTGACCCTAGCCCCCCGACACATAAACTACTGCAGCATAAATATTGGCGGCTGAGACAGGAGGGGTCAGGAGACACTGTGGCCCCATCCGAGGACACCCCCGGACAGGGCCAAACAGGAAGGATATAACCCCACCCATTTTGCCAAAGCACAGCCCCCACACCACTAGAGGGATAACTTCAACCACCAACTTACCATCCCGAGACAAGGCTGGGTATAGCCCACAAAGATCTCCGCCATGGCACAACCCAAGGGGGGCCGCCAACCCAGACAGAATGACCACATCAGTGAATCAACCCACTCAGGTGACGCACCCCTTCCGGGACGGCATGAGAGAGCCCCAGTAAGCCAGTGACTCAGCCCCCGTAATAGGGTTAGAGGCAGAGAATCCCAGTGGAAAGAGGGGAACCGGCCAGGCAGAGACAGCAAGGGCGGTTCGTTGCTCCAGAGCCTTTCCGTTCACCTTCTGTAAGGGACTGCTAATTCCTATGTAGGTGACATTACATTACTACTAATTCCTATGTAGGTGACATTACATTGCTATAGCTGAGACAACGTATTTTCATAGTAAAACATGTTGGGCCCCATACAGGATATCTCTCACACACACACACTCACTTAAATCATCCACAACACTGTCACAACAGGATACTCCTAGCCACAGGTGCTAGCCGTCAGTTCGGCCACAACTCCCCAGAAGATAGGGACGCACACACATTACACACTGACTCTCGAGGACAAGATAGGGACGCACACACATTACACACGGACTCTTGAGGACAGGACAGGGACGCATACGCTCTTACACACTGACCCCAGAAGACAGGGACGACGCACATACAGTACACACATAGCTGCCGAGGACACCCAGATAAGACACCCACAGTTTGGCAGAAAGCCTAGACTTAGAGACAAACTAGCACACACACATAATCTCCCTCCCAGCCGAACATTGCGTGACTGAAGATAGCGCACACACCAGATCTCCTTTTCAGCTGAACATGGTGTGACGACCAAGAACAGGCATGGCAGGATTCTACGATGACGGACAGACAACAGAGCCAATGCCGGATGACTACACCCCAGCCTGATCCAATCCGAAGATCCGATCTCCTAGAAATCAACCTACTTTCTGTTCTGTATATGAAGCTTGTACACACTGTTAGCGGGTGCTTTTTTGCTAGTCTCTGATGAGCTAACAGAGGGGCCCGTATATACGCTGTACCAGATATCTTCACTCTGAATAAACCTGTCGCTTGTCGTACAATCTACCACCTTGTCTGCATCGATCCTTGACCGACTCACCCTTTATCATATCCCATTATCAACACTTCCCACTCCTGGGCCAGACTACACTCAATCATATGACCCACTGAAGAGATGAGTCTTCAGTAAAGACTTAAAGGTTGAGACCGAGTTTGCATCTCTGACATGGGTAGGCAGACCGTTCCATAAAAATGGAGCTCTATTGGAGAAAGCCCTGCCTCCAGCTGTTTGCTTAGAAATTCTAGGGACAATTAGGAGGCCTGCGTCTTGTGACCGTAGCGTACGTGTAGGTATGTATGGCAGGACCAAATCAGAGAGATAGGTAGGAGCAAGCCCATGTAATGCTTTGTAGGTTAGCAGTAAAACCTTGATATCAGCCCTTGCTTTGACAGGAAGCCAGTGTAGAGAGGCTAGCACTGGAGTAATATGATCAAATTTTTTGGTTCTAGTCAGGATGCTTGCAGCCGTATTTAGCACCAACTGAAGTTTATTTAGTGCTTTATCCGGGTAGCCGGAAAGTAGAGCATTGCAGTAGTCTAACCTAGAAGTGACAAAAGCATGGATTAATTTTTCTGCATCATTTTTGGACAGAAAGTTTCTGATTTTTGCAATATTACATAGATGGAAAAAAGCTGTCCTTGAAATGGTCTTGATATGTTCTTCAAAAGAGAGATCAGGGTCCAGAGTAACGCCAAGGTCCTTCACAGTTTTATTTGAGACGACTGTACAACCATTAAGATTAATTGTCAGATTCAACAGAAGATCTCTTTGTTTCTTGGGACCTAGAACAAGCATCTCTGTTTTGTCCGAGTTTAAAAGTAGAAAGTTTGCAGCCATCCACTTCCTTATTTCTGAAACACATGCTTCTAGCAAGGGCAATTTTGGGGCTTCACCATGTTTCATTGAAATGTACAGCTGTGTGTCATCCGCATAGCAGTGAAAGTTAACATTATGTTTTCAAATAACATCCCCAAGAGGTAAAATATATAGTGAAAACAATAGTGGTCCTAAAACGGAACCTTGAGGAACACCGAAATGTATAGTTGATTTGTCAGAGGACAAACCATTCACAGAGACAAACTGATATCTTTCCGACAGATAAGATCTAAACCAGGCCAGAACTTGTCCATGTAGACCAATTTGGGTTTCCAATCTCTCCAAAAGAATGTGGTGATCGATGGTATCAAAAGCAGCACTAAGGTCTAGGAGCACCAGGACAGATGCAGAGCCTCAGTCCGATGCCATTAAAATGTCATTTACCACCTTCACAAGTGCCGTCTCAGTGCTATGATGGGGTCTAACACCAGACTGAAGCATTTCGTATACATTGTTTGTCTTCAGTAAGTTGCTGCGCAACAGCCTTTTCTAAAAATGTTGAGAGGAATGGAAGATTAGATATAGGCCGATAGTTTTTTATATTTTCTCGGTCAAGGTTTGGCTTTTTCAAGAGAGTCTTTATTGCTGCCACTTTTAGTGAGTTTGGTACACATCCGGTGGATAGAGAGCCATTTATTATGTTCAACATAGGAGGGCCAAGCACAGGAAGCAGCTCTTTCAGTAGTTTAGTTGGAATAGGGTCCAGTATGCAGCTTGAAGGTTTAGAGGCCATGATTATTTTCATCATTGTGTCAAGAGATATAGTACTAAAACACTTGAGCGTCTCTCTTGATCCTAGGTCCTGGGAGAGTTGTGCAGACTCAGGACAACTGAGCTTTGAAGGAATACGCAGGTTTAAAGAGGAGTCCGTAATTAGCTTTCTAATAATCATAATCTTTTCCTCAAAGAAGTTCATGAATTTATCACTGCTAAAGTGAAAGTCATCCTCTCTTGGAGAATGCTGCTTTTTAGTTAGCTTTGCGACAGTATCAAAAAGGAATTTCGGATTGTTCTTATTTTCCTCAATTAAGTTAGAAAAATAGGATGATCGAGCAGCAGTAAGGGCTCTTCGGTACTGCACGGTACTGTCTTTCCAAGCTAGTCGGAAGACTTCCAGTTTGGTGTGGCGCCATTTCCGTTCCAATTTTCTAGAAGCTTGCTTCAGAGCTCAGGTATTTTCTGTGTACCAGGGAGCTAGTTTCTTATGAGAATTTTAGTTTTAGTTTTTAGGGGTGCAACTGCATCTAGGGTATTGTGCAAGGTTAAATTGAGTTCCTCAGTTAGGTGGTTAACTGATTTTTGTCCTTTGGCGTCTTTGGGTAGACAGAGGGAATCTGGAAGGACATCAAGGAATCTTTGTGTTGTCTGTGAATTTATAGCACGACTTTTGATGTTCCTTGGTTGGGGTCTGAGCAGATTATTTGTTGCAATTGCAAACGTAATAAAATGGTGGTCCGATAGTCCAGGATTATGAGGAAAAACATTAAGATCCAAAACATTTATTCCATGGGACAAAACTAGGTCCAGCTTATGACTGTGACAGTGAGTGGGTCCAGAGACATGTTGGACAAAACCCACTGAGTCGATGATGGCTCCGAAAGCCTTTTGGAGTGGGTCTGTGGACTTTTCCATGTGAATATTAAAGTCACCAAAGATTAGAATATTATCTGCTATGACTACAAGGTCCGATAGGAATTCAGGGAACTCAGTGAGGAACGCTGTATATGGCCCAGGAGGCCTGTAAACAGTAGCTATAAAAAGTGATTGAGGAGGCTGCATAGATTTCATGACTAGAAGCTCAAAAGACGAAAACGGCATTTTTTTTTTGTAAATTAAAATTTGCTATCGTAAATGTTAGCAACACCTCCGCCTTTGCGGGATGCACGGGGGATATGGTCACTAGTGTAGCCAGGAGGTGAGGCCTCATTTAACACAGTAAATTCATCAGGCTTAAGCCATGTTTCAGTCAGGCCAATCACATCAAGATTATGATCAGTGATTAGTTCATTGACTATAATTGCCTTTGAACTAAGGGATCTAACATTAAGTAGCCCTATTTTGAGATGTGAGGTTTCATGATCTCTTTCAATAATGACAGGAATGGAGGTGGTCTTTATCCTAGTGAGATTGCTGAGGCGAACACCGCCATGTTTATTTTTGCCCAACCTAGGTCGAGGCACAGACACGGTCTCAATGGTGATAGCTGAGCTGACTACACTGACTGTGCTAGTTGCAGACTCCACTATGCTGGCAGGCTGGCTAACAGCCTGCTGCCTGGCCTGCACCCTATTTCATTGTGGAGCTAGAGGAGTTAGAGCCCTGTCTATGTTGGTAGATAAGATGAGAGCACCCCTCCAGCTAGGATGGAGTCCGTCACTCCTCAGCAGGTCAGGCTTGGTCCTGTTTGTGGGTGAGTCCCAGAAAGAGGGCCAATTATCTACAAATTCTATCTTTTGGGAGCGGCAGAAAACAGTTTTCAACCAGCGATTGAGTTGTGAGACTCTGCTGTAGAGCTCATCACTCCCCCTAACTGGGAGGGGGCCAGAGACAATTACTCGATGCCGACACATCTTTCTAGCTGATTTACACGCAGAAGCTATTAGCTTGGTGATCTCTGACTGTTTCATCCTAACATCGTTGGTGCCGACGTGGATAACAATATCTCTATACTCTCTACACTCGCCAGTTTTAGCTTTAGCCAGCACCATCTTCAGATTAGCCTTAACGTCGGTAGCCCTGCCCCCTGGTAAATAGTGTATGATCACTGGATGATTCGTTTTAAGTCTAATACTGCGGGTAAATTATTCAGACCCTTTGAATTTTGTTACAATACAACCTTATTCTAAAATAGTTTCCCACCCTAATCAGTCTACACAAAATACCCAAAATGACAAAGCAAAACAGGTTCTTCGAAAATTTTGCAAATTCATTTAAAAGAAATCCCTGGCAATATCACATTTACATAAGTAATCAGACCCTTAAGACCCTTAACTCCGTACTCTGTTGAAGCACCTTTGTCAGCGATTACAGCCTAGAGTCTTCTTGGGTATGACGCTACAAGCGCGTCACACCTGTATTTGGGGAGTTTCTCCCATTCTTCTCTGCAGATCCCCTCAAGTTCAGACAGGCTGGATGGGGAAGGTCGCTGCACAGCTTTTTTCAGGTCTCTCAGGAGATGTTCAATCGGGTTCAAGTCCAGGGTCTGGCTAGGCCACTCAAGGACATTCAGACACTTGGGCCCAAGCCACTCCTGCGTGGTCTTGGCTGTGTTCTTAGGGTTGTTGTCCTGTTGGATGGTAAACCTTTGCCCCAGTCTGAGGTCCTGAGCGGTCTGGAGCAGGTTTTCATTAAAGATCTCTCTGTACTTTGCTCCGTTCATCTTTCACTCGATCCTGACTAGTCTCCCAGTCCCTGCCGCTGAAAAACAACTCCACAGCACGATGCTGCCAACACCATTCTTCACCCTACGAATGGTGCCAGGTTTCCTCCAGACGTGACACTTGGCATTCACCCTAAATAGTTCAATCTTGATTTCATCAGACCAGATAATCTTGCTTCTCATGGTCTGAGAGTCCTTTAGATGCCTTTTGGCAAACTCCATGCGGTGCGGTTGTGTAGCCTTTTACTTAGGAGTGGCTTCCAAACTTCTTTCATTTATGGATGATGGAGGCCACTGTGTTCCTGGGGAACTTCAATGCTGCATAAATGTTTTGGTACCCTTTCCCAGATCTGTGCCTCGACACAATCCTGTCTCGAAGCTTTACAGACAATTCCTTTGACCTCATGGTTTGGTTTTTGCTCTGACATATACTGTCAACTGTGGGACCTTATATAGATAGGTGTGTGCTTTTCCAATTCACATTAAATTAATTGATTTTACCACAAGTGAACTGCAATCAAAATGTAGGCACATCTCAAAGATGATCAATGGAAACAGGATGCACCTTAGCTGGTTTATCCATACATCTCCATTTTGGATAGATAACTCTGTGTTGTTGTTCATTTAGTGTGTTCCAATTTTCCCAGAAGTGGTCTCTCTCTCTCTCTCTCTCTCTCTCTCTCTCTTTCTCTCCATGCATCTCTAATCCATTTAGTCAGAATTTCACTTTTTACTTAATAAAATAATTTAAAGTACAGTATGATGTAATATCTGTCTGAATGGATCCATCAGGTGTTGTTGAAGAACAGATACTGTATCTCCTGTACTACACATTACCTTCAATAACATCACTCAAATGCTTACTCGAATTACCCCCAATTACCTGCTCCCCAAGTTATCCTCCAATAACAAGTCCCAATTAACCCCCTCCTGCCCCTCCCTCCCTACAAGCACCCCCTGGTGGCCGTGTGCTTGTTTTTTAGCCGGGGGCTCATTTCTCCCTATATCAGCAGCTCCCCTTCTCTCCTCTTCCTCTCCCTCTTTCACTCTCATACTCTCTGCAGGAGATGCGAGACTGACAGACACTCATCCTCTCTCTCTCTTTCTGTCTGTCTGTCTGTTTGTCTGTCTATCTGTCTGTCTCACCAGGATAAGGTTTTCTGTTGCCAGGTAGGGCAGAAGTAGAACAAGGTGTTGTGTGTCTATCACTGTTGTTTCACATGTCTGGTTACTCTGAAACAACAGGTGTCTGTGTTGTATGATGTATCTCTTCATTGAAAGCACTTTTTGATCATGTCTTTATGTTTACAGAGTGTTCTGTCTACAAGGTCTTGGCTTGGTCTCTCTCCAACAGGTGACAGAACTCTCCCAGTCCTCAGCCTTGTCTCTCTCCAGGTGATGAGCCTCTGGGGCTGGCTGTGGCTGCTCTACTGTCTCCATGTCCCTGGGTCTGTCTGGGGTCTGGATGGAGGTGGAGAGGGGGCTTGTCGGCTAATAGCTAAGCCCGTCTCAGGCAGTGTTTATCGGGCAGGAGATGTGGTCATTGGGGGCCTGTTCCCCATCCATGTGGAAGCCCCTCTACCAGAGCAGGAGTTCAGGAGCATTAAGGAAAATTCTACCTGTACAATGTATGCAGCTTGTGCGATAACAGCTTTTTGTCATTGTGTTTTCCCTTGAAGCTAATGTGTATTCAGCTACCTCATATCTCTCCGTTTCTTCCTTTCTTCCGTCTGTCAGTTTTAAACAGCGTGCTTACCGCTGGCTCCAGACTATGATCTTTGCTGTGGAGGAGATTAACCGTGACCCAGCCCTCCTGCCTAACCTCACCCTGGGGTTCCTGGCTTCTGACACATGCCGGACAGAGGGCATCACCCTGGGGGCAGCCCTAGCCATGGTGACCGGCAAGGAGACCTCCGTGGTGGGCACAGAATGTGGCACTACCCCTGAGGTTCCCGTCATCATCGGGGATGCCCACTCCTCAGCCTCCATGGTGGTGGCACAGACCCTCGGGCCGTTTGATTTACCCATGGTGAGGCAGGGGTTGGATTACAGGTTGGGATGAGATGATGACTTTTTTCACATTACATTTCCATCTCTATCTAGATTTCGCTCTCTCTAACGTTTAATTTCCTTCTCCCTCTGCACCTTACAAATTATTATTATCCATGACTCTCACTCTCTCTCTGTCGCTCACTGTCTCTTTCATGCCCTCTCTCTCTCACTCTTTTCTCTCCCAGGTGAGTTACTTTGCCACCTGTGCGTGTTTGAGTGACAACTGGAAGTACCCCTCATTCTTCCGTACTGTTCCCAGCGATGCCTTCCAGGCTCGGGGCATGGCCAAGCTTCTGCGTCTGCTGAGATGGGTGTGGGTAGGGCTAGTGTCAGAGGATGATGATTATGGCAAGTTTGGGGTTCAGCTGCTTCTCCAAGAGCTCCAGGGATCTGGGGTGTGTGTCGCTTACTCTGAGGTCCTCCCCAAGGTACGACCTCAATCTGATGATCTGACAGTATACTCTGTCTTTTACTCAATTTTTCTCTCTCTCTTTCACTCTGACTCCCTCTCTCTTCTAATCTCTTCTAATCACTCTCTCTGATTTTCTCTGACACTCTTCCCTTTCTCTCACTGATGGTCATCCCCAAGTTACCGTCTAAGAGAAAGATCAGGCACATTGCAGACACCATCAGAGGATCTACTGCCAGAGTGGTGGTGGCATTTGTAGGATTCACGGGTCATTCAGGGGTGAGCAGTTACCAGTCAGAGTATTGTTAATGATTTGTAACACTGCTGTAGCAGTGTCCTTGTGTCTTGATTCACTTTATAGACACAATAATTTCCAAATTGATAATCATGCATTTCATCTTGACTATCTTGATCTTTTTAACGATTTCATTCTCCAGGCCCTGATGGAAGAGGTTGTCCGTCAGAACATTACAGATAAGCAGTGGATTGCCTCAGAGTCCTGGGTCACCTACTCTACTATCGCCTCCCCGAAAAACCTGCCCTCTCTTGCCGGGACAATCGGTTTTGCCCTGAAGAAAGCTGACATTCCCGGCCTGGGTCCTTTCCTAACACGCCTCCATCCAGACGGGGACTACCAAAAGTCCGACCCATTCCTGAGAGATTTGTGGGAAGAGATGTTTGGGTGTTCTCTGGGAGTTGACCTCAGCGTGACACTGCCGTCCCGGCGACAGTGTACGGGGTCAGAGGTCATACGTGAGGGAGACTTTACACCTACATTTCTGTTTTTGTCCAAATTCCCAATGTTATCTCAGTAAAATGAAGTGTCAATCCTAGGTGAGGGGGAGAGCCAGTATGCTGACGTGTCTCAGCTGAGAGCTAGCTATAATGTGTACAAGGCTGTGTACGCCATCGCCTACGCCATACAGGATATGATGGCCTGTCGACCAGGGGACGGAGTCTTTAATGGTGAACAGTGTCCTGATATCAGGAAGCTTCAGCCCAGCCAGGTGAGAATAACATGTTGATCTGTTTTCAAGTTAAGAACACTAATTTTTCCAGTCAGGATACAGTGAAAACACTTTGTAAGGTTTGAATACTGAAGAACAAAAGCCACAACTGGTTCTAACTCTTAATCTTGTTCAAATGCCCTTTTCTATTTGAGATTGTTCATTACCTGAGGGGAGTGAACTTCAGTACTCCTGTGGGGGAATCTTTCCACTTCGACATGAATGGTGATCCGCCTGCCTCTTATGACATCATCAACTGGCATGTGACCCCCGAGGGGACGGCAGAGTTTGTCCAGGTCGGACATTTTCTGTCCTCTGAGGGATCGGATGACCAGTTTCACATCGACATGGATGAAGTGGTGTGGGGTGGGGGCAGCGGAGATGAGGTGAGAACTGTTCAGTTTGGTGTCATTGAGGCAGAGTGGAGTGTTTGTGTGAATCACGGCCGAATTTGATACAGCTTGGATTCGAACCAGGGACTGTAGTGATGCCTCTTGCACTGATATGTAGTGCCTTAGAATGCTGAGCCACTCAGGGGGAGCATGATACAGAATGTGAGATATTTGTGTGTTCATATTCCTGACATAGTCCCCAGAGGGGCCCAGCAAACCTGCCTGTCTGTGAAATAATTATGATAATAGCAATGATAATGACGATGATGATAACTTCTTCCTCTCCCCCCTCTGGTAGGTCCTTGTGTCTGTATGCAGTGCTGACTGTCCCCCTGGTACCAGGCAAGCGGTACAGAAGGGGAGGCCTGTGTGCTGCTTTGACTGTCTGTCCTGTGCTGAGGGAGAGATCAGCAACACAACAGGTAGTCTATCAACGGTTTTGATTCCAATTCATATTTTTCCTCCATCCTGATTGGTCCTGATTTGGGCTCCTCATTCTTCTTCCTTCTCTATCAGGGTCAGTTGAGTGTATTCGGTGTCCAGAGCGGTTCTGGTCCAACCCTGATCGTACGGCCTGCATCCCCCAGCTGGTGGACTTCCTCTCCTACAGCGACACCATGGGCATCATCCTGTCTGTCATCTCAGTTTCCGGGGCAACACTCACAGCCGGTGCCCTGGCCACCTTCCTCTACCACCGTCACACGGCCCTGGTGAGTTGAATCATATGATCATTTATAGAGGTACTGGACAGAGATGAGATTGTGTCATTTGATTTCTGACATCACTCGGTCTAATTTATCTTTCTCTGTCTCGTTCCAGGTGAAAGCCAACAACTCTGAGCTCAGCTTCCTGCTCCTTCTGTCGCTCAAGCTCTGCTTCCTGTGTGCGCTGGTTTTCATTGGCCAGCCGAACCCGTGGACGTGCATGCTGAGACACACCCTGTTTGGTATAAGCTTTGTGTTCTGCATCTCCTGTCTGCTCAGCAGGACTGTGGTGGTGCTGGTGGCCTTCAGGGCCACTCTGCCTGGAGATAACCTGATGAGATACTTCAGCCCCACCCAGCAGAGGATGGGTATCTCACTCTGCACACTCATCCAGGTTAACATATAGTTTTTACTGTACTCTATGGGAATCGGAGTTGTTTCCTTCATTGACCATGTTATTTGTTTTCAAGATAACTAGTTTTCCATCCACCTCTGTTCCCTCACAAAGGTGCTGATCTGTGTGCTGTGGCTGGCTTTAGCTCCACCCCGACCTGTTGAGAGGAGGGGCAGAGAGGGTCGGGGGCCAAGGGTCGTCCTGGAGTGTGAGGTGGGCTCTGTGATCGGCTTCTCTCTGGTGCTGGGCTACATTGGCCTGCTGGCCTCCCTCTGTCTCCTCTTAGCCTTCCTGGCCAGGAAACTCCCAGACAACTTCAACGAGGCCAAGTTCATCACCTTCAGCATGCTGATCTTCTGTGCCGTGTGGATCTCCTTCGTCCCTGCCTACGTCAGCTCTCCTGGGAAGTACACAGTAGCTGTAGAGATCTTTGCCATCCTGGCCTCCAGCTTTGGGCTGCTGTTCTGTCTGTTTGCTCCAAAGTGTTACATTATCCTCCTGAGACCAGAGAGAAACACCAAGAGACACATGATGTCCAAATAGAAATCACCAAGAAACACATGATGTCCAATTAGAAACCACCAAGAAACACATGATGTCCAATTAGAAACCACCAAGAAACACATGATGTCCAATTAGAAACCACCAAGAAATACATGATGTCTAAATATTAACTTACACATACTCAAATCGTTATTTAGGGCTCGTTGACATTCATTTCAACAGGGGAATGTCCATTCTGTTTGGAAACATTAATTTCCTGCTATACCTTCACTATATTACTTTGTTAATAATTGTATGTGCTCCTATAATGTGTCAGAATGAAATACGTCTATATGAACAATACCAATAAAGTTTACTTAGTGTCTACTCATGCTGGAAGAGTTAGTATTGAGTCTGTCTGACAGAACTTAGACCCCCTACACATGATTCCTTCGTCACACAGTCAGTGTGTGAGTGTGTGTGTGCTCCCTCTTCACACCCAGAAGACTCAAGGCTGTAATCGCTGCCAATGGTGCTTCGACAAAGTACTGAGTAAAGGGTCTGAATACTTATGTAAAGGTGATATTTGAGTATTTTTTATTTTGTATAAATTTGCACACCTTTCTAAAAAACCTCTTTTTGCTTTGTCATTGTGGGGTTTTGTGTGTAGATTTACGAGGGGAAAAAAGCAATTTAGTCATTTTTAGAATAAGGCTGGAACGTAACAAAACGTGGAAAAAGTCAAGGGGTCTGAATACTTTCCGAATACACTGTATGTTCTCATATTTCCAGAGTTGCTGGAGGGCTTTGGAAACACATGTATGTATTTGTGACACCATATATTCTACATTTTGTGGAAGAACATGAACTGCTTTGGAGGCACATAGTTGCACGGAATGACAAACACATTTAATGTAGACGTAATACGGAGTGTGTCCTTGAAGTTTTGTCAGGACGGAGCTGTTTTTGCTGCACATTGTGTTGCAGCCATCTGTGGCTAGACCAATGCAGTTTGTTGTCATCAAGAAACCTGAACAAGGCATTGGCAAAGGTCAGTGAGTCAGCAGTTGGAATGATTATTATTCCTCCAAATGTGCTTATGATTTGAAAGAGTTTATTGCTGTGTTGTTTTACCAGAACACCCAGCTGCTTCTTAGTCGTGACATCAGTACTTTCATCAGTAATCAATGAGTAAGACACATTCCCAATGTCCTTTATTGGTTCCTCATGCACTGCAGGCCCTGTAACTGCATTTAGGAGTGCTGTGTATTTTTTTTCTGTGAATATTGATTCCTTTCTTTGCAATGTCTTCAACAAAACATCCCAAGTGATCTACAGTTGCAATGCTGGAGTGGCATTTGGTGTCACACTTCCGCATCTGCGGTGAAAGGTGGCAGAGCTAGAGTGGTGTTTGTCAGACCATGAGACCATTATTAGACCAGTTAGGCTAGTTGAGAACAAGTTCTCATTCACAAATGCGACCTGGTCAAAATAAATAAAAGCAGTGCGATACAAACAACAACACAGAGTTACACACGGAATAAACAAACATACAGTCAGTAATACAATATAAAGAGTCTAAATGCAATGTGTGCAAATGAGGTAGGATAAGGGAGGTAAGGCAATAAATAGGCAGTATTGGCGAAATAATTACAATATTGCAATTAAACATTGGAGTGATAGATGTGCAGAAGATGCGTGAGCAAGTAGAGATACTAGGGTGCAAAGGAGCAAATTAGAGATGCTTAATGTGAGTCTGGAAGGAGAGTTTACAGTCTAACCAGACACCTAGGTATTTGTAGTTGTCCACATATTCTAAGTCAGAACCGTCCAGAGTGGTGATGCTGGATGGGCGCGGGCAGGTGTGGGCAGCAATCGGTTGAAGAGCATGCATTTAGTTTAACTTGCGTTTAGGAGCAGTTGGAAGCCACGGAAGGAGAGTTGTATGTCATTGAAGCTCGTCTGGAGGTTAGTTAAAACTTGTTATTGCTGGGGGGCCGTATTGAGTAGCTTGGATGAATAAGGTGCCCAGAGTAAACTGCCTGCTACTCAGGCCCAGTTGCTAATATATATGCATAGAATTAGTAGATTTGGATAGAAAATACTCTGAAGTTTCTGAACTGTTTGAATGATGTCTGTGAGTATAACAGAACTCATATGGCAGGCAAAAACCTGCAAAAAAATCCAACCAGGAAGTGGGAAATCTGAGGTTTGTAGTTTTTCAACTCTTTGCCTATCGAATATACAGTGTCTCCGGGGTCGAAATGCACTTCCTAAGATTCCACTAGATGTCAACATTCTTTAAAACCTTGTTTGATGCTTCTACTGTGAACGAGGGGGGAATGGGAGCTGAATGAGTCAGTGGTCTGAGAGAGAGAGAGAGAGATGGATAGAGAGAGAGAAAGAAAGAAGATTACACACACAGAAGTTTCAAAACAATAAAGATATTACAAATGTCATATATATATATATATATATATATATATATATATATATATATATATATATATATATATATATATATACAGTATTGTAACAATGTACAAATATTTTACAAGTAATCATAAATATGGGTTGTATTAACAATGGTGTTTGTTCTTCACTGGTTGCCCTTTTCTTGTGGCAACAGGTCACAAATCTTGCTGCTAGGATGGCACACTGTGGAATTTCACCAAGTAGATATGTGAGTTTATCAAAATTGGATTTGTTGTCGAATTCCTTCTGGATCCGTGTTATCTGAGGGAAATATGTCTCTCTAATATGGTCATACATTGGGCAGGAGGTTAGGAAGTGCAGCTCAGTTTCCACCTCATTTTGTGGGCAGTGAGCACATAGCCTGTCTTCTCTTGAGAGCCATGCCTGCCTACGGCGGCATTTCTCAATAGCAAGGCTATGCTCACTGAGTCTGTACATAGTCAAAGCTTTCCTTAAGTTTGGGTCAGTCACAGTGGTCAGGTATTCATTCTGCCACTGTGTACTCTCTGTTTAGGTTCAAATAACATTCTAGTTTGCTCCGTTTTTTTGTTAATTCTTTCCAATGTGTCAAGTAATATTCTCATGATTTGGTTGGGTCTAATTGTGTTTCTGTCCTGGGGCTCTGTGGGGTGTGTTTGTGTTTGTGAACAGAGCCCCAGGACCAGCTTGCTTAGGGGACTCATCTCCAGGTTCATCTCTCTGTAGGTGATGGCTTTGTTCTGGAAGGTTTGGGAATCGCTTCCTTTTAGGTGGTTGTAGAATTTAACGGCTCTTTTCTGGATTTTGATCATTAGTAGGTATCGGCCTAATTCTGCTCTGCATGCATTATTTGGTGTTCTACGTTGTACACAGAGGATATTTTTTGCAGAATTCTGCATGCAGAATCTCAATTTGGTGTTTGTACCATTTTGTGAAGTCTTGGTTGGTGAGTGGATCCCAAACCTCACAACCATAAAGGGCAATGGGCTCTATGACTGATTCAAATATTTTTAGCCAAATCCTAATTGGTATGTTGAAATTTATGTTTCTTTTGATGGCATAGAATGCTCTTCTTGCCTTGTCTCTCAGATCGTTCACAGCTTTGTGGAAGTTACCTGTGGCGCTGATGTTTAGGCCAAGGTATGTATAGTTTTTTGTGTGCTCTAGGGCAACAGTGTCTAGATGGAATTTGTATTTGTGGTCCTGGTGACTGGACCTTTTTTGGAACACCATTATTTTGGTCTTACTGAGATTTACTGTCAGGGCCCAGGTCTGACAGAATATGTGCAAACGATCTAGGTGCTGCTGTAGTCCCTCCTTGGTTGCTGACAGAATCAGCAAACAGTAGACATTTGACTTCAAATTCTAGTAGGGTGAGGCCGCGTGCTGCAGACTTTTCTAGTGCCCGCGCCAATTCGTTGATATATATGTTGAAGAGGGTGGGGCTTAAGCTGCATCCCTGTCTCACCCCACGACCCTGTGTGAAGAAATGTGTTTGTTTTTTGCCAATTTTAACCGCACACTTGTTGTTTGTGTACATGGATTTTATAATGTCGTATGTTTTACCCCCGACACCACTTTCCATCAATTTGTTTCGCAGACCCTCATGCCAAATTGAGTCGAAGGCTTTTTTTGAAATAAACAAAGCATAAGAAGACTTTGCCTTTGTTTTGGTTTGTTTGGCTATCAATTATGGTGTGTAGGGTGAATACATGGTCTGTTGTATGGTAATTTGGTAAAAAGCCAATTTGACATTTGCTCAGTACATTGTTTTCATTGAGGAAATGTACGAGTCTGCTGTTAATGATAATGCAGAGGATTTTCCCAAGGTTACTGTTGATGCATATTCCACGGTAGTTATTGGGCTCAAATTTGTCTCCACTTTTGTGGATTGGGGTGATCAGTCCACGGTTCCAAATATTGGGGAAGATGCCAGAGCTAAGGATGATGTTGAAGAGTTTTAGTATAGCCAATTGGAATTGAGGATACCATCAACTACACAGGCCTTTTTGGGTTGGAGGGGTTTTATTTTGTCCTGTAACTCATTCAAGGTAATTGGAGAATCCAGTGGGCTCTAGTAGTCTTCAATAGTTGATTCTAAGATTTGTAGTTGATCATGTATATGTTTTTGCTCTTTATTCTTTGTTATAGAGCCAAAAAGATTGGAGAAGTGGTTTACCCATACATCTCCATTTTGGAGATGTTGTTTGTTAAGTGTTTTCCAATTTTCCCAGAAGTGGTTAGAGTCTATGGATTCTTCAATTACATTGAGCTGATTTCTGACGTGCTGTTCCTTATTTTTCTGTAGTGTATTTCTGTATTGTTTTAGTGATTCACCATAGTGAAGGCATAGACTCGGGTTTTCCGAGTCTCTATATTTTTGGTTGGACAGGTTTCTCAATTTCTTTCTTAGATTTTTGCATTCTTCATCAAAGCATTTGTCATTGTTGTTAATTTTCTATTTGAGATTTTTAGATTTGAGAGGGATGCTGAGAGTTCAAATATACTGTTAAGATTTTCTATTGCCAAGTTCACACCTTCACTATTGCAGTGGAACGTTTTACCCAGGAAATTGTCTAAAAGAGTGTCATGACGTTGGCCTGGGGGTTGGTTTATGACTGTCATAAATACCTCTTCCCCCCTTTTTCCTCTCTCTACCCTACTAAGATTGCATTTGCAAACCCCTTGGTTAACATAGAGATTCTGGGAACGTCAGAATGTGGGGTGAAATTAACTATATTCTGGTAATCCGAAAAATTGAACATATGCAGTGGTACTTAATGAATATGTCAGTTCGGTTGTCATCTGAGACATTCTCATCAATGATAAGATGACATAAACTCCACAGTGGAAAGTCTATACATCAGAGTTATCAGATTCACATGGAATTGTTGTTCAATTTAAATGTTTGAATATGAAATTATTTGTGATGGGATGAAATGAGATTTTAGCTTCTAAAATGTGAGATGTGGGTTTTCATAAGTTAGGGCTGCTCACTCAGTGGCCTGCCCACATGAAGAGACAAAAGCTGTAAAACTTCCATCACACCCTCCTCTTCCTTCCCATATAAGCTCTTGACTGCAACATAACTTTCTGTTCCGATGAGGTAGGATGACGATCCTATGTCAGAATGGTTCAGATAAAACTACAGAACGAAGCCAACATCAGCATGAGCTTTGGTTGCGAATGGTATGAACTTTGAACTTTGAATTCACGACAGAAGTGATATCTCCTAGCCGTTGAGTTAGCGACCGCAGCTGCAAACGCAGGTTAGGAAGGAACAGACAGAGTATCCCATCTACCAAACAACGACGTTACTACAACTTATTCAAGTGACCACCAGAGACATTCTTCAAAGGACAGAGGACTCGGTTTGGCAACATGGCCTTCCATCTACCACCAACCTACTGAAGCGCAGCTCAGAGTAAATATTTATTGCATTTTCCTTTTTCCAAATGGGCGGTAATTTAGAATGCAAAAGATACTGTATTTACGATAGCACAGCCTTGCCCTTTGTTCCTCAGTCTTCCCGCTCTTTCACTCAAACCCTGCCCCTTTTCTTTTGTGTAACAAGCTGTCATATCTGTTCCGCCCGCTAGGGACATTTCCTATGACGTAAAGAATTATCCCGGTATAATTAATTATTTGTATATGTTATTCTGTGTGATTAGTTAGGTATTTAGTAAATAGATAATTAAACCCAATTGTGTATTGCTGATTCAACTTGTTAGCCAGGATTCTTGCAGACCAAGAATTTACAACTTTCAGAATATGAGACTGAAGTAAGATGACGATTAATGTTGACTGCTATTGATGTAAAATATTGCTAAATCTTTAAGAGTTTATTCGGAAGATAACAGCTCTATAAATATTATTTTGTGGTGCCCGACTCTCTAGTTAATTACATTTACCTGATTAGCTCAATCAGGTAATATTAATTATGGAGAAAGTATTTTATAGAATAGCCTGTCATAGCAATTAATCCGGCATAGCCAAAGACACGACAAGACATTGAATTTGTTGTTGCCGAATTGTTTTTTTGGTAGGTTTCCAAACTGCATTCCTTCAATCTATAGCATTTCTTAATGTTACTCAGTTCCTATGGCTTTGATGCCTCATGATTGAGTATTGCTCTGTTCAAATAGACTGAATTTCCTGTGGTCTGATAGGGGTGTCAGTGGGCTGACTGTGAACGCACTGAGAAACTCTGGGTTGAGGTCAGTGATAAAGTTGTCTACAGTACTACTGCCAAGAGATGAGCTATAGGTGTACCTACCATAGGAGTCCCCTCAAAGCCTTCCATTGATTATGTACATACCCAGCATGCGACAGAGCTGCAGGAGTTGTGACCTGTTTTTATTGGTTATGTTGTCATAGTTGTGCCTAGGGGGGCATATATGGGAGGGAATGCTGTCACCTGCAGGCAGGTGTTTGTCCCCCTGTGTGCTGAGGGTGACAGGTTCTTGTCCGGTTCTGGCATTTAGGTCACCACAGACTAGTACATGTCCCTGGGCCTGGAAATTATTGATTTCCCCCTTCAGGATGGAGAAGCTGTCTTCATTAAAGTATGGGGATTCTAGTTGGGGGATATAGGTAGCACAAAGGAGGACATTTTTCTCTGTTAAGATAATTTCCTTTTGAATTTCTAGCCAAATGTAAAATGTTCCTGTTTTGATTAATTTAATGGAGTTAGTTAGGTCTGCTCTATACCAAATTAGCATACCCCCTGAGTCCCTTCCCTGTTTCACACCTGGTAGTTTGGTGTTATGGGACTACCAGCTCTCTGTAACCTAGAGGGCAACCAGTGGGTCCGTCTCCTCTATACCAGGTTTCTTGCAGGATGACAATGTCTGTATTACCGATTTCTTTGGTGAAGTCCGGGTTCCTGCTCTTTAGGCCAAAGGCAGATGACCTCAGGCCTTGGATATTCCAGGATGATATAGTGAAGGCCTTTTGTTCCATAAAGTGTCCAATGTTGTTGGTCGTGGTTTGGCCTCAGGCCAGTAAGTGTGAGCAGAGCCTGCTGAGCATCTGGTACATGCCATTGGCTTGGGCGAGTGTAAGAGTGGGGGTTGGGCCTGTTTGCCCGGTCACTCCCTGGGTATATGTGTGACTTCCATGTTGAGGCCCTCTTTGCGGGGGTGGGGTGCATGGGGTGGGCAGGAGTGGCATAGGTCTGATCTGAGGGGGCCTAAATGGGGTGTGGGCATGGTTGACGTGGGGGGGTGTTGATTGGTTGGGGTGGGGTTGTGGATGTGTCTGGGGGTGCTGTGGTCTGGATGTAAGTCCTCTTGGCGTGGGTCCTCTATGTGGAGGTCCAGGGGGGGTCCTGCAGGTCTTGGAGGGTGTCTCGCTGGTCTGGGTGGGGTGTCTATTGATCTGTTACTCCTGTGTGAAGTGTTGGGGATACGTTTGAGAGCGATGTCCTTTAGAGTCCGGGCAAAGGTGGGCACTGCTGCCTTGTAGAGGTGGACCTGGTCATAGAGGCTGTTCAAGTCCAGGGTGGAGTGGTGAGCCAGGAAAACATTTGATTTTGAGGCACAGTCACTGGAAATACTTGCGTTTACCCGCTGTATTGAGGCAGGGTGGAAGTCTTTTCGTGGTTAGCAGGGTTGTGCGTTCCCCACTTGTGCGTTGGGGAAAGTAGAAGAAGCCTTTTCAATCACTCCCTTCAGTGCAGTGGCCACCCTTTCCTGCTGTGCTCTCAGATCGTTTGTGCCTGTGTGTATTATTATGTGGATGGGTGAACCTAGTTGGTCCTCAGACAGAAGGTCTAGGGCGCGCTGGGTGTTTGGACACCAGAGTTTAGACACACTGTGTTTGGGAAAACGTTTTTTCTTCTTCTATATATTTCCCATTTGAGTCCATAAGGAGAACAATCTGTGTCTTGTGTTTGTCCTCAGTGGGTGTGTGGGGGGGTTGTCAGAAGGGCTATCAGGGTGGCTGACAGGGGGGTGCTCAGAGGGTGTGAGAGCCGCTGGGCTTCGGGTTTTTCTTTTGTCTGTTCTGCTGTGATGTCGACTCTATGGTCAGGGTCTGGTGTGGACTGTTCTGCTGTGGTGTCGAGACTTTTGTCGGGTGCTGAGGTGGGCTGTTCTGCTGGCTTCTCTGTGGGGGTGGCCACCTCTCTAGTGGGTTGTTCTCTGTCACACGCCATCCCCCTCAACCTCTACTCCAGCAGTCTGATCCTCTCCTCTAGTGCTCTGTTCTGCTCCTGCTCTTTCTCCTGTTGAAGTTGTCTCACCACTGTCCAGAGTGCAGATATGTCTCTCTCCACCTCTGGTTAAGGGGATGTTGTTGTGCTGGAATGTTGTCTGGGTCTGTGCTGACTGGAGTGTAATCACCTGCTGTTCCAGCTCCACCTGCCTTACCTCCAGCTGGGTGAATTTATCCTTCATTTCAATGAGGGAGTAGTAATCTGTGCTTATTTTCCACCATCATTTGCAAATAAATTCATAAAAAATCCTACAATGTGATTTTCTGGATTTTTTTTTCTCATTTTGTCTGTCATAGTTGAAGTGTACCTATGATGAAAATTACAGGCCTCTCTCATCTTTTTAAGTGGGAGAACTTGCACAATTGGTGGCTGACTAAATACTTTTTTGCCCCACTGTATAATGAAGAGGTCTGGTTTGACCAGCTTGGGGTGGGGGTATCTTTATCAAGGGAGTTTTTCCTTGCTGGGCTAATTCTTTAATTTTGTGAAAGTCCAGCTGAAATTGTTTGGGGTTACCCTGTACCATTACTGTTCCGGACTTACAGAGGTTTATATTAGCTGACTCAGAGTCCTCGTTGTCAAGTATCCTGAGTTTCCACCCCTCGCTACCCCCCCCACACTCTCTTAACAAAGGGGTAGTACTATGCCATGCCAGGGGATGGTTTGTGTGGAAGATACGGTTGCTGATGTTCCCATTTTTGTAATAGTCAGCAAAAAGTGTCTCTTGATTTTCCATGAGGAGCTTCACTTTGTAATATTTTCTTGCCTTAACATTCTTTACATACACGGGGTACTATATTTTAATTACCTCTGAACAGCAGGAGGCAGCTTCTAAGGCCTCTCCATTTGGTTGGGGTAGACTGTTTGACTCTCCTCACTTGACACGTCAGTGCAAGTTGAAGCTATATCAAGCCTGGCAGAATTATGTTAGCATTCAGTTCTTATAAAGTAATGTCATGTATTTTTCTTCTTGTCTCTCTCTCTCTCTCTCTCTTTCTCTCTTCCCCTCTCTCTCTCTCTGTCTCTCTGCATGCTGGGAGTGTTTGGTGCATGCCGGGAATTGTTTGAGTGAAGGAGTGCACATGTTGTGGAGATTTAGTTATTCACAACTTTCTTTCGGTTTTCTGTTTCTTGGTGGCATTCTTTTGGTTTTCTTCTGTGCATGATCAAGGTTATTATTTTTATTGTGGTAAAATTAAGTATTTTGTTTTTCGTATCGAAATTACCCTGATTTTGGCGGGTTGGCAGCCCGAATATGGATGCCGTCCCTGTCACTTCGGCACGGCTTTAGGTGTGTTACTGAAGCTACTGTCACGGTGGAGGAGTTTCTGGTAGACGTAGGAGAGAAGGTGGGCTATGAGAATGTTGCTTATGCATCCTGGAAGAATAAAGCGGTGGTGGTATTTCTTAAAGAAGTGTGTCTTGTTGATCAGATGGCTGAGCATGGTGTACTTCTTAAAGAAGAGGTACTGATGCCAGGAATATAGTACATATGATTAGTATGTGTGGATAGGAAACACTCTGAAGTTTCTAAAACTAGTTAAATCATGTCTGTGACTATAACAGAACGTGTGGAGCAGGCAAAAGCCTAAGGAAAACTGTTCACAAAAAAATATATATATATATACTTCCGCCAGTTGCCTGTATTGTCTATGGCAAGGGAAAATAGATAGCGAGCAGTTTACAATGCCTACAGCTTCCACACGATGTCGCCAGTAGTGTCATTTGCTTTGAAGTTAATCCTTGGTGAGATGAGAAATAGGCACTTCCTGTCATCGAGTACACAGCTGGAAGTTTTGAGAGAGAGAAAATGGAGCATCATTTCAAGAATTGCTGCTATTGAATACAGATCGCCCCGTGATCAATTTGATCGATTATTAACGTGTACTAATACCTAAAGTTGGTTTACAAAAGTAGTTTGAAGTGTTTTGTCAAAGTTTATCGGCAACTTTTTTAATTAAAAAAAATGACGTTGCGTTTTGTAAAGCTGCTTTTTCCTGGATCAGACGGGCTTCATAAATGGACATTTTGGGTATACATGGACGGATTTAATTGGAAAAAAGACCCAATTGTGATGTTTATGGGACATATAGGAGTGCCAACAAAGAAGCTCGTCAAAGGTAATGAATGTTTTATATTTTATTCCTGCGTTTTGTGTAGCGCCGGCTACGCTAATTCCTTTGTTTACGTCTTTTTCCGGTATTGCGGGAGGGGGGGGGGGTGCATGCTATCAGATAATAGCTTCTCATGCTTTCGCCGAAAAGCATTTTAAACATCTGACATGTTGGCTAGATTCACAACGAGTGTAGCTTTAATTGAGTACCCTGCATGTGTGTTTTAATGAAAAAGTTTGAGTTTTAGCGAGTACTATTAGCATTTGGCATTGCGCATTTCCATTTCCATTACGCAGACGTCTCACCTTGCCCTAAGAGGTTTTTAAAGAAGAGTGTCTTGTTGATCGTATGGTTGAGCATGGCGTACTTCTTAAAGAAGAGTGTCTTGTTGATCGTATGGTTGAGCATGGCGTACTTCTTAAAGAAGAGTGTCTTGTTGATCGTATGGTTGAGCATGGTGTACTTCTTAAAGAAGAGTGTCTTGTTGATCGTATGGTTGAGCATGGTGTACTTCTTAAAGAAGACTGTCTTGTTGATCGGATGGTTGAGCATGGTGTACTTCTTAAAGAAGAGTGTCTTGTTGATCGGATGGTTGAGCATGGTGTACTTCTTAAAGAAGAGTGTCTTGTTGATCGGATGGTTGAGCATGGCGTACTTCTTAAAGAAGAGTGTCTTGTAGATCGGATGGTTGAGCATGGTGTACTTCTTAAAGAAGAGTGTCTTGTTGATCGTATGGTTGAGCATGGTGTACTTCTTAAAGAAGAGTGTCTTGTTGATCGTATGGTTGAGCATGGTGTACTTCTTAAAGAAGAGTGTCTTGTTGATCGTATGGTTGAGCATGGTGTACTTCTTAAAGAAGACTGTCTTGTTGATCGGATGGTTGAGCATGGTGTACATCTTAAAGGAATGTTTATTAAAGTTATAACGCTTTTTTCTCCGTCAACAAGGGTAACGATTTCAAATGTACCGCCGTTTATTCCAAATAAGCTATTGGAGCATGAGTTATTGCGCTTTGGGATGTTCGCCAGTTCCAAGCAGCCCAGAGATTGTTGTACAGAGGCGGTTCTAGCTGGGTCGAAACAGCCTACATATTGATGAGGAGAGCGGGCTGTTTGGGCTTAGACAAGCACCTTTTCCTCTTTTAAAGCTGGAAGGGGTTGATTTGCCTGGCCTGAGTCCATTTTATGAGTCTGTTATACAGGCTTGGAGGGTTCTTGTCAAGTCCCGTAAGGCCTGCACGCCACCAGGGATGTGGCTTTTTGAAGAGCCTCTTTTCCACAACACTGCCATCCAGTCCTGTGTTCTGGGTTCAGCCAGCCTACGTTCATGCCTGTTAGGCGTGGGGTGTACCAAGCTGGGTCCCAACCTGTCCCAGGTTGGTCGGGATGATTGAACTGATCACTGATTGGTTCTCAACGTTGGGAGAGGTTTTCTCTTCCCAACCGTATATATTTGGGCCAAAGTACAGGTTCAGTAAAAAGGATGTAGTTGTGTTGTTTAATTTTGTGTTAGGGGCAGCAAAATTAGCGATATGGAAGACCCGAAAGAACATTATTCGGGGACAGGGGTCTGTGGATGTGGTGGGAATGCTGGAGGGAATGTTGGCAGCGAGACTAAGGGTTGAGTTTTCCTATTATAAACTTGTCAACAATATTGATCTGTTACTGTGGAGGAGGAATTAGAATTGTGTTTTTAATTGATGTGTAACTGTGGTTTTGTATGAGTATTTATTGTGTGGTGGGCCCCCAGACCCAATAAAGATTATTTAAAACTCAAACTCTCTCTCTCTCTCTCTCTCTCTCTCATGCTCTCTCTGTCTCTATCTCGCTCTCTCTGTCTCTCTCTCACTGTCTCTCTCTCTCACTGTCTCTCACTCTCTAATCAATTTAGCCACAATTAATAAAATAATTTATAGTACAGTATGATGTAATATTGTCTGAATGGATCAATCAGATGTTGTTGAAGAACAGATACTGTATCTCCTGTACTACACATTACCTTCAATAACATCACCCTCACAGGCTTTCTCCAATTACCCCCAATTACCTGCTCCCCAAGTTATCCTCCAATAACAAGTCCCCAATTAACCCCCTCCTGCCCCTCCCTCCCTACAAGCACCCCCTGGTGGCCGTGTGCTTGTTTTTTAGCCGGGGGCTCATTTCTCCCTATATCAGCAGCTCCCCTTCTCTCCTCTTCCTCTCCCTCTTTCACTCTCACACTCTGCAGGAGATGCGAGACTGACAGAAACTCATCCTCTCTCTCTCTCTGTCTGTCTCACCAGGATAAGGTTTTCTGTTGCCAAGTAGTGCAGAGGTAAAACAAGGTGTTGTGTGTCAATCACTGTTTTTCCACATCTGGTTACAGGTGTCTGTGGTGTATATCTTCACTGATGACACTTTTTGTTAATATCATTCTGTCTACAGAGTGTTCTGTCTACAAGTTCTTGGTTTGGTCTCTCTCCAACAGGTGACAGAACTCTCCCAGTCTTCGGCCTTGTCTCTCTCCAGGTGATGAGCCTGTGTGGTTGGCTGTGGCTGCTCTACTGTCTCCATGTCTCTGGGTGTGTCTGGGGTCTGGATGGAGGTGGAGAGGGGGCTTGTCGGCTGATAGCTAAGCCCGTCTCAGGCAGTGTTTATCGGGCAGGAGATGTGGTCATTGGGGGCCTGTTCCCCATCCATGTGGAAGCCCCTCTACCAGAGCAGGAGTTCAGGAGCATTAAGGGAAATTCTACCTGTACAATGTACGCAGCTTGTGTGATAGCAGCTTTTTGTCATTGTGTTTTAACTTGAAGGTAATGTGTATTCAGTTACCTCCTATCTCTCTGCTTCTTCCTTTCTTCCGTCTGTCAGTTTTAAACAGCGTGCTTACCGCTGGCTCCAGACTATGATCTTTGCTGTGGAGGAGATTAATCGTGACCCAGCCCTCCTGCCTAACCTCACCCTGGGGTTCCTGGCTTCTGACACATGCCGGTCAGATGGCACCACCCTGGGGGCAGCCCTAGCCATGGTGAGCGGCAAGGAGGCCTCCGTGGTGGGCACAGAGTGTGGCACAACCCCTGAGGTTTCCGTCATCATCGGGGATGCCCACTCCTCAGCTTCCATCGTGGTGGCACAGACCCTCGGGCCGTTTGATTTACCCATGGTAGGGGTTGGAATACAGGTTGGGATGAGATGATGACTCTTCTCACATTACATTTCCATCTCTATCTAGATTTCTCTGTGACCAACTTTTACTTTCCTTCTCCCTCTGCTCTCCTTCTCTTACACATTATAATTATCCTTGACTCTCGCTCTCTCTCTCTCTGTCTCTCACTGTCGAACTTACTCTCTGTCTCTCCCTCTCACTTTGTTCTCTCCCAGGTGAGTTACTTTGCCACCTGTGCGTGTTTGAGTGACACCTGGAGGTACCCCTCATTCTTCCGTACGGTACCCAGCGATGCCTTCCAAGCTCGGGGCATGGCCAAGCTGCTGCGTCAGCTGGGCTGGGTGTGGGTGGGACTGGTGTCAGAGGATGATGACTATGGCAAGTTTGGGGTTCAGCTGCTTCTCCAAGAGCTCCAGGGATCTGGGGTGTGTGTCGCCTACTCTGAGGTCCTCCCCAAGGTATAACCTCACTCTGATGATCTGACAATAAACTCTCTTTTGCTCTATCTTTCTCTCTCTCTTTCACTCTGACTCCCCCTCTCTTCCAGTCTAACATATACGCTCTCTCTGATATTCTCTGACACTCTTCCCTTTCTCTCACTGATGGTCATCCCCAAGTTACCATCTAAGAGACAGATCAGGCACATTGCAGACACCATCAGAGGATCTACTGCCAGAGTGGTGGTGGCATTTGTAGGATTCACGGGTCATGCAGAGGTGAGCAGTTACCAATCAGAGTATTGTTACAAGGACACAGCTGTAGCAGTGTCCTTGTGTCTTACCGTGTCTTGATGCCCTTTACAGACACAATCATTTCCTAATTGATAATCATGCATTTCATCTTGACTATCTAGATCTCTTTAACGATTTCATTCTCCAGGGCCTGATGGAAGAGGTTGTCCGTCAGAACATTACAGATAAGCAGTGGATTGCCTCAGAGGCCTGGGTCACCTACTCTACTATCGCCGCCCCGACAAACCTGCCTTCTTTTGCCGGGACAATCGGTTTTGCCGTGAAGAAAGCTGACATTCCCGGCCTGGGGCCTTTCCTAACACGCCTCCATCCAGACGGGGACTACCAGAAGTCCGACCCATTCCTGAGAGATTTGTGGGAGGAGATGTTTGTGTGTTCTCTGGGGGTAGACCTCAGCGTGACGCTATCGTCCAGGCGACAGTGTACTGGGTCAGAGGTCATACGTGAGGGAGACTGTACACCTAAATCTCTGTTTTTTGTCCTGATTCCCAATGTTATCTCAGTAAAATAAAGTGTCAATCCTAGGTGAGGGGGAGAGCCAGTATGCTGATGTGTCTCAACTGAGAGGCAGCTATAATGTGTACAAGGCTGTGTACGCCATCGCCTACGCCATACAGGATATGATGGCCTGTCGACCAGGGGACGGAGTCTTTAATGGTGGACAGTGCCCTGATATCAGGAAGCTTCAGCCCAGCCAGGTGAGAATAACATGTGGATCTGTTTTCAAGTTAAGAACACTAATCTTTCCAGTCAGTATACAGTGAAAACACTTTGTAAGGTTTGAATACTAAAGAACAAAAGCCACAACTGGTTCTAACTCTTAATCCTGTACCAATGCCCTTTTCTCTTTGAGATTGTTCATTATCTGAGGGGAGTGAACTTCAGTACTCCTGTGGGGGAATCTTTCCACTTCGACATGAATGGTGATCCGCCTGCCTCTTATGACATCATCAACTGGCATGTGACCCCCGAGGGGACGGCAGAGTTTGTCCAGGTCGGACATTTTCTGTCCTCTGAGGGATCGGACGACCAGTTTCACATCGACATGGATAAAGTGGTGTGGGGTGGGGGCAGCGGAGATGAGGTTAGAACTGTTCAGTTTGGTTTGTGTGTGTGTGTGTGTGCGTGTGTGTGTGTGTGCGTGTGTGTGTGCTTGAGTGATAGAGAGAGATTTATTGAGATTTTCATCCTGAAGCAGACATTCAGAAAAAAAGAAAGACATTAAGAAGACCAAATAAATAACAGGGGAATGGCATCTCAGCCAGAAAGTCAACATGACACTGAACTTATTCTCATTTAAAATGACGGCCTACCCCAGCCAAACCCTGAAGATGCTCTGAATCATGGCCAAATGTGAAATTGTTTGGATTTGAACCAGGGACTGTAGTGGTGCCTCTTGCACTGATATGCAGTGCCTTAGAATGCTGAGCCACTCAGGGGGAGCATGATACAGAATGTGAGATATTTGTGTGTTCATATTCCTGACATAGTCTCCAGAGGGGCCCAGCAAGCCTGCCTGTCTGTGTAATAATGATGATAATAGCGATGATGATGATAACTTCTTCCTCTCCCCCCTCTGGTAGGTTCTTGTGTCTGTATGTAGTGCTGACTGTCCCCCTGGTACCAGGCATGCGGTACAGAAGGGGAGGCCTGTGTGCTGCTTTGACTGTCTGTCCTGTGCTGAGGGAGAGATCAGCAACACAACAGGTAGTCTATCAACGGTTCTGATTCCAATTCATATTTTTCCTCCATCCTGATTGGTCCTGATTTGGGCTCCTCATTCTTCTTCCTTCTCTATCAGGGTCAGTTGAGTGTATTAGGTGTCCAGAGCGGTTCTGGTCCAACCCTGATCGTACGGCCTGCATCCCCCAGCTGGTGGACTTCCTCTCCTACAGCGACACCATGGGCGTCATCCTGTCTGTCATCTCAGTTTCCGGGGCAACACTCACAGCCGGTGCCCTGGCCACCTTCCTCTACCACCGTCACACGGCCCTGGTGAGTTGAATCGTATGATCATTTATAGAGGTACTGGACAGAGATGAGATTGTGTCATTTGATTTCTGACATCACTCGGTCTAATTTATCTTTCTCTGTCTCGTTCCAGGTGAAAGCCAACAACTCTGAGCTCAGCTTCCTGCTCCTTCTGTCGCTCAAGCTCTGCTTCCTGTGTGCTCTCGTTTTCATTGGCCAGCCGAACCCGTGGACGTGCATGCTGAGACACACCCTGTTTGGTATAAGTTTTGTGCTCTGCATCTCCTGTCTGCTCAGCAGGACTGTGGTGGTTCTGGTGGCCTTCAGGGCCACTCTGCCTGGAGAGAACCTGATGAGATACTTCAGCCCCACCCAGCAGAGGATGGGTATCTCACTCTGCACACTCATCCAGGTGAACATCTAGTTTTTACTGTATTCTATGGGAATGTAGTTGTTTCCTTCATTGACCATATTATTTGTTTACTAGATACCTAGTTTTCCATCCACCTCCGTTCCCTTACACAGGTGCTGATCTGTGGACTGTGGCTGGCCTTAGCTCCACCCCGACCTGCTGAGAGGAGGGGCAGAGAGGGTCGGGGCCCGAGGGTCATCCTGGAGTGTGAAGTGGGCTCTGTGGTCGGCTTCTCTCTGGTGCTGGGCTACATCGGCCTTCTGGCCTCCCTCTGTCTCCTTTTAGCCTTCCTGGCCAGGAAACTCCCAGACAACTTCAACGAGGCCAAGTTCATCACCTTCAGCATGCTGATCTTCTGTGCCGTGTGGATCTCCTTCATCCCTGCCTACGTCAGCTCTCCTGGGAAGTACACAGTAGCTGTAGAGATCTTTGCCATCCTGGCCTCCAGCTTTGGGCTGCTGTTCTGTCTGTTTGCTCCAAAGTGTTACATCATCCTTCTGAGACCAGAGAGAAACACCAAGAAATATATTATGTCCAAATAGAAACCACCAAGAAGCACATGATGTCCAATTAGAAACCACCAAGAAACACATGATGTCCAATTAGAAACTATTATGAAACACATGATGTCCAATTAGAAACCACCAAGAAACACATGATGTCCAATTAGAAACACCAAGAAACACATGATGTCCAATTAGAAACACCAAGAAACACATGATGTCCAATTAGAAACCACCAAGAAACACACAATGGACAAATATTAACTTACACTTACTCAAATCCCAGAGCTGACAAGGTACAAATATGTCGTTCTGTCCCTGAACAGGCAGTTAACCCACTGTTCCTAGGCCGTCATTGAAAATAAGAATGTGTTCTTAACTGACTTGCCTGGTTAAATAAAAAAATAAAAAAGGTAAAATCGTGATTTAGGGCTTGTTGACATTCATTTCAACAGGGGAATGTCCATTCTGTTTGGAAACATTAATTTCCTGCTATACCTTCACTATATTACTTTGTTAATAATTGTATGTGCTCCTATAATGTGTCAGAATGAAATACGTCTATATGAACAATACCAATAAAAGATGACGTAGTGTCTACTCATGCTGGAAGATTTAGTATTGAGTTTGTCACACAGAACCTACAGACCCCCTACACATGATTCCTTCGTCACCCAGTCAGTGTGTGTGTGTGTTTGTGTGTGTGTGTGTGTGTGTGTGTGTGTTTGTGTGTGCATATGAGTGTGTCTGTCCCTCATCGTATAACAAAATGAAAACAGGCACATTCCACTGCTTACTCACTGTGGGAACCTCTCCACTCCCGATCACTCCCTCTTTATACCCAAGAAGACACAAGGCTGTAATCACTGCCAAAAGTGCTACAACAAAGTACAGAGTAAAGGGTCTGAAAATGATGTGTATGTGAGAGTTCAGTTTTTTTAATATAAATTTGCATTCATTTTTAACAACCTCTTTTTGCTTTGTCATTGTGGGGTTTTGTGTGTAGATTTACGAGGGGAAAAAAACTATTTAGTCATTTTTAGAATAAAGCTGGAAAGGAACAAAATGTTGAAAATGTTAAGGGGCCTGAATACTTTCCGAATACACTGTATGTTCTCATATTTCCAGAGTTGCTGGAGGGCTTTGGAAACCCATGTATGTATTTGTGACACCATTTCGAATCTCACCATACCTTCTCTGCTATGCAATCTGGTTTCAGAGCTGGTCATGGGTGCACCTCAGCCACGCTCAAGGTCCTAAACGATATCTTAACCGCCATCGATAAGAAACATTACTGTGCAGCCGTATTCATTGATCTGGCCAAGGCTTTCGACTCTGTCAATCACCACATCCTCATCGGCAGACTGGTTTGGTTTCTCAAATGATTGCCTCGCCTGGTTCACCAACTACTTCTCTGATAGAGTTCAGTGTGTCAAATCGGAGGGTCTGCTGTCCGGACCTCTGGCAGTCTCTATGGGGGTGCCACAGGGTTCAATTCTTGGACCGACTCTCTTCTCTGTATACATCAATGAGGTCGCTCTTGCTGCTGGTGAGTCTCTGATCCACCTCTACGCAGACGACACCATTCTGTATACTTCCGGCCCTTCTTTGGACACTGTGTTAACAACCCCCCCAGGCAAGCTTCAATGCCATACAACTCTCCTTCCGTGGTCTCCAATTGCTCTTAAATACAAGTAAAACTAAATGCATGCTCTTCAACCGATCGCTACCTGCACCTACCCGCCTGTCCAACATCACTACTCTGGACGGCTCTGACTTAGAATACACCTACAAATACTTAGGTGTCTGGTTAGACTGTAAACTCTCCTTCCAGACCCATATCAAACATCTCCAATCCAAAGTTAAATATAGAATTGGCTTCCTATTTCGCAACAAAGTGCTGCCAAACATACCCTTGTAAAACTGACCATCCTACCAATCCTCGACTTTGGCGATGTCATTTACAAAATAGCCTCCAATAACCTACTCAACAAATTGGATGCAGTCTATCCCAGTGCAATCTGTTTTGTCACCAAAGCCCCATATACTACCCACCATTGCGACCTGTACGCTCTCGTTGGCTGGCCCTCTCTTCATACTCGTCGCCAAACCCACTGGCTCCATGTCATCTACAAGACCCTGCTAGGTAAAGTCCCCCCTTATCTCAGCTCACTGGTCACCATAGCATCTCCCACCTGTAGCACACGCTCCAGCAGGTATATCTCTCTAGTCACCCCCAAAACCAATTATTTCTTTGGCCGCCTCTCCTTCCAGTTCTCTGCTGCCAATGACTGGAACGAACTACAAAAATCTCTGAAACTGGAAACACTTATCTCCTTCACTAGCTTTAAGCACCAACTGTCAGAGCATCTTACAGATTACTGCACCTGTACATAGCCCACCTATAATTTAGCCCAAACAACTACCTCTTTCCCAACTGCATTTAATTTATTTATTTATTTTGCTCCTTCGCACCCCATTATTTTTATTTCTACTTTGCACATTCTTCCATTGCAAAACTACCATTCCAGTGTTTTACTTGCTATATTGTATTTACTTTGCCACCATGGCCTTTTTTGCATTTACCTCCCTTCTCACCTCATTTGCTCACATTGTATATAGACTTGTTTATACTGTATTATTGACTGTATGTTTGTTTTACTCCATGTGTAACTCTGTGTCGTTGTATCTGTCGAACTGCTTTGCTTTATCTTGGCCAGGTCGCAATTGTAAATGAGAACTTGTTCTCAACTTGCCTACCTGGTTAAATAAAGGTGAAATAAAAACAAATATATATATTCTACATTTTGTGGAAGAACATGAACTGCTTTGGAGGCACATAGTTCCACGGAATGACAAACACATTTAATGTAGACCTAATACGGATTGTGTTCTTGAAGTTTTGTCAGGACGGAGCTGTTTTTGCTGCACATTGTGTTGCAGCGATCTGTGGCCAGACCGATGCAGTTTGTTGTCATCAAGAAACCTGAACAAGGCATTGGCAAAGGTCAGTGAATCAGCAGCTGGAATGATTATTACATCCCAAGTTATCTACAGTTGCAATGCTGGAGTGGCATTTGGATGCGTGTCCATCACATCTGCCAGTGTCACACTTCCGCATCTGCGGTGAACGGTGGTAGAGCTAGAGTGGTGTTTGTCAGACCATGAGACCATGAGACATCCCGAAAACTTTATTAGTCCAGTTAGGCTAGTTGAGAACAAGTTCTCTATGAGGTGAAAGGTGGCAGAGCTAGAATGGTGTGTGCCAGGCTTGAGACATCCCAAAGATCTGTCTTCTCAGGTAAACATCTGTAGCGTCCGATTGGTTTGACCTACAAATTATAACTTAAAAAAGAGGAGACTCTCACAAACACGTTGGTGTTCTCCATGTTGCTCCACGACCCCCACAAGTATCAGGAGACTCTCACGAACATGTTGGTGTTCTCCATTTTGCTCTACGACCCCCACAAGTATCAGGAGACTCTCATGAACACGTTGGTGTTCTCCGTGTTGCTCCACGACCCCCACAAGTATCAGGAGACTCTCACGAACATGTTGGTGTTCTCCGTTTTGCTGTACGACCCCCACAAGTATTAGGAGACTCTCACGAACACGTTGGTGTTCTCCGTTTTGATCTACGACCCCCACAAGTATCAGGAGACTCTCACGAACATGTTGGTGTTCTCCGTTTTGCTGTACGACCCCCACAAGTATTAGGAGACTCTCACGAACACGTTGGTGTTCTCCGTTTTGATCTACGACCCCCACAAGTATCAGGAGACTCTCACGAACACATCGGTGTTCTCCGTTTTGCTCTACGACCTCCACAAGTATCAGGAGACTCGTCTGAAGCCGGTACCATCGACGTGCCAACTTCTGCTTCTTATGATACATTTTTTTGACTGTCCCTTTTGTTATTTATGAATGTGTTATTCAATGTGTTTCTATGGGCTATAGTTGTAAAGGCCACAATCAATATTTTATCAAATACATTTGTTATATATTTGTTTTATAAATAAAGGGGTCCTACATTTTTTTAAATCAAATAGGTAAATTACCAACAGTGTGACCATCTTAAAAAATGTAATGTCAGTTTAGAAACCCCCACGCAGCGCCTTAGATTCTGAAGAATTAACGGAGTTATTCCCATATGTAGTTCCTGTGTCAAACCATGTCCTGGCATTAGGAAACAAAGCAGCATTTCTCTTGTGTTTCTCCATTTGTGAATGAGAAATAAGATCTAGTGGTGGTGGGCTTGGATTTCTGATTTGCCTACAGGAAGCTTTTCTATCAGCTCCTGTGATGCTCTGAATTAATTCCATTATACCCTGTTCTCTTTCCCAGTCTTTGCTCTTTTTTTCAGCCATATTTTTCCCATTTACCTGGCATTCTGATGGTAGAACAGTGTCTAGCGTTTACCTGGCATTCTGACGGTAGAACTGTGTCTAGCCAGTAAGCGAGAGTATCCAATCGGTTCCTCTGGCCTCAACTCTGGCATAATTAATCGGGTCATAAATTATCTAAATTAGGAGAGACGATGTTGGAAGACTTGAGAACTATACAGCCTTTGTACCAGGATGAAGAAGAGACGTGACAGTTCGAAAACTAATGACGTCATTTTCAGTTTATAACCTGTGGTAAACTGTATCATGTTCAGTACTCTCGAGAATAAACGCTGCTGATTGATTTTGAGACTGGTCTCTGTCCATTTTATGCAAATAAGAGCCTTACAAATTCTTAGGAATTGACAGTGTTTAATTTTAATTGGGTATTAACCTCTTGCTCCTACCTGACACGCAGGCGTCCCATCTAGACATCTGGAAATGCAAATGCGCTACGCTAAATGCTAACAGTACTTGTTAAACTCAAAAGTTCATTAAAATACACATGCAGGGTAGTGAATTAAAGCTACAGTCGTTGTGAATCCAGGCAACAAGTCAGATTTTTTAAATGCTTTTCGGCGGAAGCATGAGAAGCTATTATCTGATAGCATGTAACACCTGTAAGGAAATGCTATTTCTTATGCAGGTGACCAGCCTACTGTTATTGCATTGCTATAACTGAGACAACACATAGCAACGTATTTTCACAGTAAAACATGTTGGGTCCCCTACAGGATAGCTCCCACATTACACACACTAACTGCCAAACCAGCGCACACACATAATCTCCTTTCTAGCCGAACATTGTGTGACCAAGAACAGACAGGCCCGAAGAGGATTCTACGATGACGGACAGACAACTGAGCCAATGGCGGAAGACTACAGACTACACCCCAGCCTGAACCAATCCAAAGATCCGATCTTCTAGAATCAACCTACTTTCTGTTCCACATATAAGGACTGTGTAAATTGTAAACGGTCTCTTTCCTGCTGGTTCTGTGCGAGCTAACGGAAGGGCCGTAATTACGCCGTACCAGATATCTTTACTCTGAATAAACTGTCGCTTGTCGTACAATTTACCACTTTGTCTGAATCGATCCTTGACCGGCTCACCCTTCTACATATCCCATTATCAACACACCCCAAAAGACCCGCAGGGGACGTAAACAAAATAATTAGCATAGTCGGCGCTACACAAAACGCACAAATAAAATATAAAACATTCATTACCTTTGACCATCTTCTTTGTTGGCACTCCTAGATGTCCCATAAACATCACTATTGGGTCTTTTTTTCGATTAAATCGGTCCATATATAGCCTAGATATCGATCTATGAAGACTGTGTGATCAAGGAAAAAAATAGCGTTTTATAACGTAACGTCATTTTTTTAAATTAAAAAAGTCGACGATAAACTTTCACAAAACACTTAGAAATACTTTTGTAATGCAACTTTAGGTATTAGTAAACGTTAATAAGCGATCAAATTGATCACGTGGCGATGTATATTCTATAGCTGTACGTCTGGAAATAATGTCCGGGTAAATCTCAACCAAAATATCCGGTCGGAGACGGGAAGAAAGGCGTTGCCTTGCGTCAGTTTGACCAAGAAAAAAATCCTAGGCAAATGACAAGACTGTTGACATCGTGTGGAAGCTGTAGTTATTGCAACCTCGGCCACATTTAATGTGGTTCACCTTTATCAATAGGTTGAAGTGCACTTTTCGATGAAACGCACGTTCTGTTATAGTCACAGCCGTGATTTAACCAGTTGAATAAACGTCTGAGTGTTTTCTATCCACACATACTAATCATATGCATATACTATATTCCTGGCATGAGTAGCAGGGTGCTGAAATGTTGCGCGATTTTTAACAGAATGTTCGAAAAAGTAGGGGGTAGGAGTAACAGGTTAAAACATGTAGGAATTTAATTCCTGTAACAGTTTACCAGGCATTCAGACGGTAGAATTGTGTGTAGCATTTACCTAGCATTCTGACGGTAGAACAGTGTCTAGCGTTTACCTGGCATTCTGATGGTAGAACAGTGTCTAGCGTTTACCTGGCATTCTGACGGTAGAACTGTGTCTAGCGCTTACCTATCATTCTGACGGTAGAACTGTGTCTAGCGTTTACCTGGCATTCTGACGATAGAATTGTGTCTAGCATTTACCTGGCATTCTGACGGTAGAATTGTGTCTAGCGTTTACCTGGCATTCTGACGGTAGAACTGTGTCTAGCCAGTAAGCGAGCGTATCCAATCGGTTCCTCTGACCTCAACTCTGGCACCACTGCTCATAGCTCTCTCTCTCTCTCCTTTGACTTCAACTTTCTGGCAAATGTTAGCTAGCTGGCTACATAACCAGAGAGTATCTCTGAAACTGTTGGATTATAATTTCTCAGTTTCTCTCCCTTGCTGTGTTGGCTGTAGTTATTTGTAGGACTGGGGGCATTGAGGAAACACAGAAAAGAGGCAACAAACATTTTTGAGGGAGGAGTATGTAGCTAGCTAGTGTCGTTGGTTGAATCTCACGTCACTTGTCGCGACGTGCTGGCCTCCTCACACTGAAGTGACTCATCTGCCTGCATCAGCTGCAGCGCTCTCTGTCTCAGCAGTACACACACACCGCTCTGTATCATCCCAATGACTGTATATGAAACTCCCCTCGCACCACTCAACTTGGAAGTTGCCCACAAACCCACAAGCCGTGACCAAAACATTGTCAACCGTGACATACACACGTAATTTTCAAAAGTAGCACAATTTAACGGTAAAACCGAGAACATCGCAACCCTGGCATTTAACCCTGGAGTACAACCCTGGCATGTTGTATTAAAAAATATATATTTCACCTTTATTTAACCAGGTAGGCTAGTTGAGAACAAGTTATCATTTACAACTGCGACCTGGTCAAGATAAAGCAAACAGCAAACAACAACACACAGAATACACAAACATACAGACAATAATACAATAGAAAAAGTCTAACAATGTTTGCAAATGAGGTAGGATAAGGGAGGTAAGGCAATAAATAGGTAGTAGTGGCAAAAAAAAATAGAATATGGCAATTAAACATTGGGGTGATAGATGTGCAGAAAATAAAAAATAACAGTATGGGGATGAGGTAGTAGGATGGGCTGTTTACAGATGAGCTATGTACAGGTGCAGTGATCTGTCAGCTGTTCTGACGGCTGGTGCTTAAAGCTAGTGAGGGAGATGTGAGTCTCCAGCTTCAGTGACCTTTGCAGTTCGTTCTAGTCATTGGCAGCAAAGAACTGGAAGGAAAGGTGGCTGAAGGAGGAATTGGCTTTGGGGGTGACCAGTGAAATATACCTGCTGGAGCGCATGCTACGAGTGGGTGCTGCTATGGTGACCAGTAAGCTGAGATAAAGCGGGGCTTTACCTAGCAGAGACTTGTAGATAACCTGTAGCCAGTGGGTTTGGCGACGAGTATGAAGCGAGGGCCAACCAACAAGAGCGTACAGGTCGCAATGGTGGGTAGTGTATGAGGCTTTCGTGACAAAACGGATTGCACTGTGATAGACTGCATCCAATTTGTTGAGTAGGGTATTGGAGGCTATTTTGTAAATGACATCGCCAAAGTCGAGGATTGGTAGGATGGTCAGTTTTACAAGGGTATGTTTGGCAGCATGAGTAGGACTGGGTGCATTGATGCTTTGTTGCGATATAGGAAGCCGATTCTAGATTTAATTTTGGATTGGAGATGCTTAATGTGAGTCTGGAAGGAGAGATTACAGTCTAACCAGACACGCAGGTATTTGAAGTCAGAGCCGTCCAGAGTAGTGATGCTGGACAGGCGAGCAGGTGCGGGCAGTGATCGATTGAATAGCATGTATTTAGTTTTAATTTGACACACTGAACTCTGTCTAAGAAGTAGTTGGTGAACCAGGTGAGGCAGACATTTGAGAAACCAAGGCTGTTTAGTCTGCCGATAAGAATGTGGTGATACGAAAGAGAGGTTTAACAGGCTAGTAGGTTGCAACAATTTCGGCGGATAATATTAGAAAGAGAGGGTCCAGATTGTCTAGCCCGTCTGATTTGTGTTGGGTCCAGATTTTGCAGTTCTTTCAGAACATCAGCTATCTGGATTTGGGTGAAGGAGAAATGTGGAGGCTTGGGCAAGTTGCTGTGGAGTTTGTCCTACAGGATGCAAATTTCTCTTTGAAAAAGCTAGCCTTTACTTTCCTAACTGCCTGGTTCCTAACTTCCCTGAAAAGTTGCATATCACGGGGGCTATTCGCACAGGATGTTTTTTTTGTGCTGGTCAAGGGCAGTCTGGTCTGGAGTGAACCAAGGGCTATATCTGTTCCTAATTCTACATTTTTTGATTGGGACATGCTTATTTAAGATGTTGAGGAAAGCACTTTTAAAGAATAACAAGGCATCCTCGACTGACGGAATGAGGGCAACATCCTTCCAGGATACCCGGGCCAGGTCGATTAGAAAGGCCTGCTCGCTGAATAGTTTTAGGGAGCGTTTGACAGTGATGAGGGCGGTTGTTTGACCTCAGACCCAATACGGACGCAGGCAATGAGGAAGTGATCGCTAAGATCCTGGTTGAAGACAGCAGAGGTGTATTTGGAGGGCAGGTTGGTTAGGGTGATATCTCTGAGGGAGCCTGTGTTTACGGATTTGGGGTTGTACCTGGTAGGTTCAATGATTATTTGTGTGAGATTGAGGGCATCAAGCTTAGATTGAACGATTGCTGGGGTGTTAAGCATGTCCCTATTTAGGTCACCTAACAGCTCAAGCTCTGAAGATAGATGGGGGGGCAATCAATTCACATATAGTGTCCAGGGCAGTGCTGGGGGCAGAAGGTGGGCTATAGCAAGAGGCAACGGTGTGAGGCTTGTTTCTGGAAAGGTTGGTTTTTAAAAGTAGAAGCTCAAATTGTTTGGGCACAGACCTGGATAGTAAGATAGGTCCGTGCCCTGGCATGCAGTCAACAAAGAGCTACAGTATGTGTCTGCACTGTGGGATACAGGGAGAAAGGCGCGCTCACTGGCTGTGCACTGCTGTCTTTTAGGGAGTCCATGTCATTTACCTGTGCACAATCAAGAGTGGAAAGAGAGGCAAGCATTGCTGCCTATTACATAGAGCTGCTACCTATTAGACTACCTACAAGCACTGCTACCTATTAGATATCTCTGAGAATTTAGAACATGCTTAATTAACAGGTAGCACTGAGAATTTAAAACATGCTTAATATTCATACAGGAAGGGTTTTAAATTAGGACGATTTTCTGAGAATTCTCGGTGTCGAAGTTTTGCGACTCCAGACAATTATAATAATATAATTATTGGCGGGGAAACACAATAAGTATTTCAGCTTTGAAACCGATAGACTAAAATTGAATTTAGATGGTAATTCATCTATTTGTAGGTTTTGCCTGAAAAAATACGGTCGCTAGTGTTTGTAAAAGATTGAATTGAAAAACGAAGTCATTAAAAATAATGGCGAGACAATTTCGTTGTAATATGCTATTTTGCCCAATATGATCTGTATTAAGATGGGAGTCGCATCTAAATAAATGTATTATAGAAGAGAAAGTCACCTAAAGTTAAATGTAGGGAATAACGGAGAGATACGATACAATTTCGTGCTATCCGGATGTTATAGCTCGATTATCATAATTATTAGGTTTCGTTGTTGTAGTAAAAGTTTGGGTTAAGGGGATTTCCCTGTTCCCAGAGACAAGATATCTTAAAGGGGTACACTCACATAGGGATTATTAGGAGGTTTAATTAGACAAGTGAATAACGTATTGGGAATAGAGTCGTAATTAAAATGCTAAGTCAAAGACGAGACAGTTATTTAAATAAAAATGAATTCTAAATAATAACGAAGAGACAATTACGATTTATGCCCATCGAAATGTTTTATAAAATTAGCGAATTTAGAGATATTGGTTGGTGTTGTAAATTATAATTCAAGATTTGAACAGATAAATTAGGTTTGGTTTATCGAACAACAATTATTTACAATTCATTGAAAGTCGTTACGGATTGGGCCGAGGTTGAGCGCGTGTTGATGACATCACTTGCAAAGCAGTTTTGTTGCCATGGAAATTATGTTGTGACTAGGAGTAACGGAGAAAATTGGTTGTCTTTTAGAAGAAAAATGCGTGCATTATAGATTTGAGTCACTTTTCAGAAGTTCAGGAAAGATGCTAAAAACGAGCAGCTGATTCGCTAGGTGGGCATCATAGATTTGTGGCGTGTATTTGGATTGTATTAGGCTATGAGAAAGGGAGACTGGATGTCTGAATCGTAAAACATTGTGATAATGGATTCTGATGGTTGTCGATTCCGGGTTTGATGTTTATGTAACACCAGTGAATTTGAGCACTGTTTCCATTGTATGGAACCATGTTAGGGTATTTAATGTTGAAAAGCAACCTCTATAGAAACACATAATTGCATATGTTTCGGGAAATTAGCTAGTTTGAATTTGGTTATTTGAGCTTTTCCCCTGATACGTAGACATCTGTAACAGGGGCAAGTTGTTGTTTTTCTTGAGGAACTAGCAGATGTAAACGTGAGTCTCTGAATAATTTTGTCATCTGAAGCATTATAGTAGTGAGCTTTTAGTATAGTTTTTTTTGCTGATAAAAGTGGTTTGTTTATTTGGTTACTGGTTATGGTCAATTTTAGGGTTTGATTTAACTTAGTTAAACATTGTATTCTGGTCTGTTTAAGTAGGATTCCTTATTCCGGGACAGATGGAAGTTATCTAAAATATGTCATTTGAAGGAGCCATGGGAGAATGCGATTGCATTTTTATTAAATATCTGGGATTAAATTACGGATTTCTTACACTGAGAAATGTACGACATTTGCGGCAGAGGGAAAAAGTAATAAATTGGATAATAATGTTATCAGGTTAATTGTATCTAAGGGTAGCATGTTCATTTAAGTAAACATATACAAAGACAATGTTTAAAATGTATGATTAATGATTTGAGTCAAAGGGGAATTATCATTAGGTTTAGTTTATAGTTATAGTTTATAATTTCTGAATCGAAGTAGCATAGTGAATGCTAGTTAGGCGTGTTGTGTCTCACTTTTAGAAGTTTCCTGGGATTATAATCTTGGGGAGAGTGGGGGAGATGGCGGCCATAAACGACCAAATTGAAAAAGGCCTGGAAGTTTTGATTATCCATTAAGGTTTGCAAATATATACACATAAAACATTTGTTAGGACTATTTGTTTTAGTGCAAAGGTATTTTAAAGAGGCACGCTCACATATGGAACTTTATGCGTTTTTATTTTATGAGTTTTAATTACACAAGTGATTTTTTTTATTTTAAGGATAAAGGGTTCTTTAAGATGTCTAATGTAGTATGGAACATGACTATAAAAGGGTGGTATGACCTATTGACCTTATCATGGCTATCTTTTGGGGTCTGATCAGCCAGGGGAGATCAGGGGAGAGCCATTTGTATAATGAATTGTGGTCATTTGGGTTACTAATTTTAAGGACAATTAGTTATAATGGAGTTTTAGTTTGGGGTTTAGAATTATTGTTTGAATCACTGAAGAGAAAGTGTTTCAGAATTCTGATTTACAATATTAGCAATATTTGATATTACAACAGAAAATAGTTATATTTATCATTGAGAATAAATAGGGGTGATAAATTACTGTAGATAAGGTATTCCACACTATGCAACATATATTACATTCATGTGATTGTCAGATAGAATACTGAGGATTTCTGAAGGAAAGAGCTTGTAAAGTGTAGGAAGGATTTTGATATGGTTAGCATTTGATTAGGCCCTGGTTAACTATTAGGAGTTTTTTTTTAAATATTATTAAATTTAACAGGAATATAGGACATCTGTGGGGATTTAGGATTATTGTAAGGATTAAGATGGAAATGTAAGGATTTTAGAGATTGCCACTTATAGACATGTTTTTTTCTAAAATCAATGATTTTAGATAGTGAAACAGTGAGACGCTTAGTGGCATTTTGAGAGATAGGAGAGAAAGGAATTACTGTTTAAATCGGTAAATATATATATTTGAAAACATATATAAATAGCACAGATACTTCTTAAACTAGATAAGACAATTGACAGAGAATTGATACAGGATTGAGATGAATGGATGCCGAAGGGAGAATTGGACATACATGATAATGTCAGAAAATAAGGATAATTTACTAATTCTACCTAAGTCATTATTTAGGGTATATAAGGTTGTTACCTGTGCAGAGCCAGATATCAAAAGGGGGGTGGGTAAGTTAGTGGCCTATTGGATAAGAAACTAATAATAAAAAATAATAAAAAATGTAGCTAACGAAATGGCATAGAAGTGAAAGATATAATCAGATAAAACATATGAGAAACTGTTTGGTAACTAAGCTTGTATGTCCAGGATTTTATGCATTACAGGTGAACTACAGGTGAAGTCACTCAATCCAGTCCCCGAGGCTTGTTGGAGGGACTATAACAAGGACTCCTGGTGACAGCTAGCTGAAAGAGCTACCCGGATTCATATCGCACGGCGGGAGGGTAAGACACAATGATACTTTCGAATAATAAACAGTGTTCGAGAGGAGAACTGGAATTAACAGAATTCCGGGGGCCATCTCTCGAATGAAGTAATCCTCCCTGTCCTATCACCCCTGTTTTGTTCATAGAAGTGAAGGTGTGTCTGGCTCTTGCTAGTGATGTGTTCTCGGGGAGAGGGTGGGGCTTCACTTGGAAGCTGTTCGTCTGAGCTGTCTTATCGTGGGTGCCATATTCCTGATACAGCATGTCCTACCTGAGTATGCGGAGAGTGGTAATTTGACCCATGGTTTAGACGATGAGGATTTTGTTCCAAAACAAGCATAAGAGATCCCTAGATCTGGGTAAACAGGAAGTTAGAGTAGAGGTTGGGAAGGATCTCTCAATGGGGTTTTATGTAGACCAAATGGGGTCTCTAACTACATGGCAGTCGAGGACTCTGAGCCATTATGGCATATATCGGTGCAGGTTCCCGTATTGATCGTGGACACAGGTCATAGCTCATTTGGAGAGAGAGGGCTATATGAATCCACTCACCCAGTACGGAAGGAGGTGGAGTATAGTGAAGGTGAGAGTTTTTGATTGTAATCCGGAGAGAGGGATGTATTGCATAAAGATACGCCTAACCCTTTAAACAGTAATGAAGGAGGATCTAGGGTTGTGGTATGATGGATTTGACCAGTTCTTGGTCGACACCCTAGTACGGTTCCGGGTAGAGGAGGTTAGGCCAGTATGGTAAAGCTGTTCACAATATAACTACAATGTGTGATTGGATGTATAATATTTAATCAAAGGGTGGATATGTTAACCTGTTGCTTCTACCCTCTACTTTTTTGAACATTCTGTTAAAAATCGCGCAACATTTCAGCGCCCTGCTACTCATGCCAGGAATATAGTATATGCATTTGCTTAGTCTGTGTGGATAGAAAACACTCAGACGTTTATAAAACTGGTTAAATCACTGCTGTGGCTTTACCAGAACGGCATTTACATCGAAAAGCACAGGAAAAACTGATCACTGAAAATGGGAAAATATATCCATGCGCTACTTGAACCCATTGATAAACGTGAACCACAATTAATTGACTGAGGTTGCAGTACCTACAGCTTCCACACGGTGTCTAGAGTCTTGTCATTTCCCTTCGAGTTTTTTCTTGGTCAAACACATGCAAGGCACCGTATTTCTTCAGGTCTAGGACCGGATATTTTCGTTGAGTTTCTAGCCGGACATTTTTCCAGACGGACAGCTAATGATCTTTACATCGCCTCCTGATGAATTTTATCGCTTATTAACGTTTACTAATACCTAAAGTTGCATTACAAACGTATTTCGAAGTGTTTTGTGAAAGTTTATCGTCGACTTTTTGAATTTTAAAAAATGACGTTACGTTTTGAAAACGTTTTTTTTTTCGTTTATCACACAGTCTACATATAACGATATCTTGGCTTTATATGGACCGATTTAATCGAAATAAAGACCCAATAGTGTTTATGGGACATCTAGGAGTGCCAACAAAGAAGATGGTGAAAGGTAATGACTGTTTTCTATTTTATTGTGCGGTTTGTGTAACGCCGAAATGCTAATTATTTTGTTTACGTACCCTGCGTGGCTTTTGTGTTGTAGTGTATTGGTGCATGCTATCAGATAATAGCTTCTCATGCTTTCGCCGAAAAGCATTTTAAAAATCTGACTTGTTGCCTGGATTCACAACGAGTGTAGCTTTAATTCGATACCCTGCATGTGTATTTTAATGAACGTTTGAGTTTTAACTAATACTATTAGCATTTAGCGTAGCGCATTTGCATTTCCAGAGCTCTAGTTGGGACGCAAGCGTCTCAGGTAGAAGCAAGAGGTTGGGAATTTTTATCTATAATGACTAATTATGTATACATTTCAATCAGGATGTACTAATCAGAATACTATTATGTTACTGTATATGTACTAATCAGAATACTATTATGTTACTGTATATGTACTAATCAGAATACTATTATGTTACTGTACATGTATGAATTTTCTTTCTTGATCCCAGTACTGAATATAATGTGGTGAATGTGGTCAAGAGTTTAGAACAATGACGGTCTGTTCCTTGGTACAAATGAATGAACTATATCTCCAGACTGACTAGAATGCTTATCTACACTGGCTGACCTTGGCTCTAGGCGAGGAGGGAAGGCTTGAGAACTATAGAGCCTTTCTAGCAGTGTCAAGAAGAGACGGAACATTTAGAAAACGCTGACGTCATTTTCAGTTCATAACCTGTGGTAAAATGTGTAAGTACTGAGTACTCTTTTGAATAAACTCTGCTGTCTGACTTTAAGACTGGGCTCTGTCTATCATTATAGAATAAGGGATTTACAAATCCTTATGAATTGACAGAGTGTTTAATTTTAATTGGGTATTAAAACATAGAGCAAATTAATTCCTTTAACATACTCAAAGACATCATTCAAACTGTTTTAGAAACTGAGTGTTTTCTATGCAAATCTACTAATTATATTCATATATATTAGCAACTGAGCCTGAGTAGCAGGCAGTTTACTCTGGGCACCTTATTCATCCAAGATACTCATTACGGCCCCCCAGCAATAACAAGTTTAAACTAACCTCCAGACGAGCTTCAATGACATACAACTCTCCTTATGTGGCTTCCAACTGCTCTTAAACGCAAGTTAAACTAAATGCATGCTCTTCAACCGATTGCTGCCCACACCTGCCCGCCCATCCAGCATCACCACTCTGGATGGTTCTGACTTAGAATATGTGGACAACTACAAATACCTAGGTGTCTGGTTAGACTGTAAACTCTCCTTCCAGACTCACATTAACCTGTTGCTTCTACTCGGGACGCTTGCGTCCCAACTAGAGCTCTGGAAATGCAAATGCGCTACGCTAAATGCTAATAGTATTAGTTAAAACTCAAAAGTTCATTAAAATACACATGCAGGGTATCGAATTAAAGCTACACTCGTTGTGAATCCAGGCAACAAGTCAGATTTTTAAAATGCTTTTCGGCGAAAGCATGAGAAGCTATTATCTGATAGCATGCAACACCCCAAAAGACCCACAGGGGACGTAAACAAAATAATTAGCATTTCGGCGTTACACAAACCGCACAATAAAATAGAAAACATTCATTACCTTTCACCATCTTCTTTGTTGGCACTCCTAGATGTCCCATAAACACTATTTGGGTCTTTATTTCGATTAAATCGGTCCATATAAAGCCTAGATATCGTTATATGTAGACTGTGTGATAAACGAAAAAAACATTGTTTCAAAACGTAACGTCATTTTTTTTTAATTCAAAAAGTCGACGATAAACTTTCACAAAACACTTCGAAATACGTTTGTAATGCAACTTTAGGTATTAGTAAACGCTAATAAGCGATAAAATTCATCAGGAGGCGATGTAAAGATCATTAGCTGTCCGTCTGGAAAAATGTCCGGCTAGAAACTCAACGAAAATATCCGGTCCTAGACCGGATTAGATACGGTGTCCTGTATGTGTTTGACCAAGAAAAAACTCGAAGGGAAATGACAAGACTCTAGACACCCTGTGGAAGCTGTAGGTACTGCAACCTCAGTCAATTAATTGTGGTTCACGTTTATCAATGGGTTCAAGTAGCGCATGGATATATTTTCCCCATTTTCAGTGATCAGTTTTTCCTGTGCTTTTCGATGTAAATGCCGTTCTGGTAAAGCCACAGCAGTGATTTAACCAGTTTTTTAAACGTCTGAGTGTTTTCTATCCACACAGACTAAGCAAATGCATATACTATATTCCTGGCATGAGTAGCAGGGCGCTGAAATGTTGCGCGATTTTTAACAGAATGTTCAAAAAAGTAGAGGGTCGACTGAAGAGGTTAAGCATCTCCAATCCAAAATTAAATCTAGAATTGGCTTCCTATATCGCAACAAAGCATCCTTCACTCATTCTGCCAAACATACCCTCGTAAAACTGACCATCCTACCGATCCTCGACTTCGGTGATGTCATCCTCCAACACTCTACTCAACAAACTGGATGCAGTCTATCACAGTGCCATCCGTTTTGTCACGAAAGCCCCATACTCTACCCACCATTGCGACCTGTACGCTCTTGTTGGTTGGCCCTCGCTTCATACTCGTCACCAAACCCACTGGCTACAGGTTATCTACAAGTCTCTGCTAGGTAAAGCCCCGCTTTATCTCAGCTTACTGGTCACCATAGCAGCACCCACTCGTAGCACGCGCTCCAGCAGGTATATTTCACTGGTCACCCCCAAAGCCAATTCCTCCTTCGGACACCTTTCCTTCCAGTTCTTTGCTGCCAATGACTAGAACGAACTGCAAAAGTCACTGAAGCTGGAGACTCACATCTCCCTCACTAGCTTTAAGCACCAGCTGTCAGAACAGCTGACAGATCACTGCACCTGTACATAGCTCATCTGTAAACAGCCCATCCTACTACCTCATCCCCATACTGTTATTTTTTTTTTTCTGCACATCTATCACCCCAATGTTTAATTGCCATATTGCAATTTTTTTTGCCACTACTACCTATTTATTGCCTTACCTCCCTTATCCTACCTCATTTGCACACATTGTTAGACTTTTTCTATTGTATTATTGTCTGTATGTTTGTGTATTCTGTGTGTAACTCTGTGTTGTTGTTCTGTCACACTGTTTGTTTTATCTTGACCAGGTCGCAGTTGTAAATGAGAACTTGTTCTCAACTAGCCTACCTGGTTAAATAAAGGTGAAATATATATTTTTTAATACAACATGCCAGGGTTGCACTCCAGTGTTAAATGCCAGGGTTGCGATGTTCTCGGTTTTAGGGTGCGAGGGGAGTTTCATATACAGTCATTGGGATGGTACAGAGCGGCGTGTGTGTGTACTGCTGAGACAGAGAGCGCTGCAGCTGACGCAGGCAGATGAGTCACGTCAGTGTGAGGAGGCCAGCACGTCGTGACAAGTGACGTGAGATTCAACCAACGACACTAGCTAGCTACATACTCCTCCCTCAAAAATGTTTGTTGCCTCTTTTCTGTTTCCCCAATGCCCCCAGTCCTACAAATCACTACAGCCAACACAGCAAGGGAGAGAAACTGAGAAATTATAATCCAACAGTTTCAGAGATACTCTCTGGTTATGTAGCTAGCTAGCTAACATTTGCCAGAAAGTTGAAGTCAGAGGAGAGAGAGAGAGAGAGAGAGAGAGACAGAGAGAGCTATGAGCAGTGGTGCCAGAGTTGAGGCCAGAGGAACCGATTGGATACGCTCGCTTACTGGCTAGACACAGTTCTACCGTCAGAATGCCAGGTAAATGCTAGACACTGTTCTACCGTCAGAATGCCAGGTAAACTGATACAGGAATTAAATTCCTACATGTTTTAATACCCAATTAAAATTAAACACTGTCAATTCCTAAGAATTTGTAAGGCTCTTATTTGCATAAAATGGACAGAGACCAGTCTCAAAATCAATCAGCAGCGTTTATTCTCGAGAGTACTGTTGGGGAATAATCAGAATTAGGTGGTAACATAGGTAAGATGTTTTATATTCATCATATGTTTGTAAATTACTTCTCATCAGAATGTTATTTTTGTATAATACTGTGGCAGGGTTTGCAGTATCTGTTCTATGTCAAGACTAAGTTGTTTGGGCTGGAGAGAGGGGAGAGGTCAAGCGTGTATCTCTTGGATCCACAATGTCTGTGTGCCAGTCAGTGTGTCTCTGTGATCTTGTCAAGATAAGATGGATTTGATATATGCCTGTTGATATGGAGGATTGGATTATGGTTCTGGGTTTGAGTAAGGAGACAAAGCTGAACGATGTATTATGTCTATGCTGTCTGACTATGTGTGTTCTTTGCTATTAAAGGAGCTCAGTTGCAATGTAAAGGGGGCTCTCAGAGAATTCATTGATAGACACTGAATTCATCTGAGAGTCACAGTGTTGTGATAGAGCTCATAAAATTCAAGATGGACTTTGATAACTAACTCTGACTTGTGTTGTGGTTTGCTCTCATGATTTGGGAAATATAGGAAATTTCCACGACAGTACTGAACATGATACAGTTTACCACAGGTTATAAACTGAAAATGACGTCATTAGTTTTCGAATTGTCCCGTCTCTTCTTCAACCTGGTACAAAGGCTGTATAGTTCTCAAGTCTTCCCACATCGTTTCTCCTAATTTAGATAATTTATGACCCGATTAATTATGCCAGAGTTGAGGCCAGAGGAACCGATTGGATACGCTCGCTTACTGGCTAGACACAGTTCTACCGTCTGAATGCCAGGTAAACGCTAGACACGTTTCTACCGTCAGAATGCCAGGTAAATGCTAGACACAGTTCTACCATCAGAATGCCAGGTAAATGGGAAAAATATGGCTGAAAAAAAGAGCAAAGACTGGGAAAGAGAACTGGGTATAATGGAATTAATTCAAGGCATCCCAGGAGTTGACAGAAAAGCTTCCTGTAGGCAAATCAGAAATCCAAGCCCACCACCACTAGATCTTATTTCTCATTCACAAATGGAGAAACACAAGAGAAATGCTGTTTTGTTTTCTAATGCCAGGACATGGTTTGACACAGGAACTACATATGGGAATAACTAAATTCTTCAGAATCTAAGGCGCTGCGTGGGGGGTTCTACACTGACATTACATTTTTTAAGATGGTCATACTGTTGGTCATTTACCTATTTGATTAAAAAAATGTAGGACCCCTTTATTTATAAAACAAATATATAACAAATGTATTTGATAAAATATTGATTGTGGCCTTTACTACTATAGCCCATAGAAACACATTGAATAACACATTCATAAATAACAAAAGGGACAGTCAAAAAAATGTATCATAAGAAGCAGAAGTTGGCACGTCGATGGTACCGGCTTCAGACGGGTCTCCTGATACTTGTGGGGATCGTGGCGCAACTCGGAGAACACCAACGTGTTCGTGAGAGTCTCCTCTTTCCAAGAAGTTATAGTTTGTAGGTCAAACCAATTGGACGCTACAGATGTTTACCTGAGAAGGCAGATCTTTGGGATGTCTCAAGCCTGGCACACACCATTCTAGTTCTGCCACCTTTCACCTCATAGAGAACTTGTTCTCAACTAGCCTAACTGGACTAATAAAGTTTTCGGGACGTCTCATGGTCTCATGGTCTCATGGTCTGACAAACACCACTCTAGCTCTGCCACCTTTCACCGCAGATGCGGAAGTGTGACACTGGCAGATGTGATGGACACGCATCCAAATGCAACTCCAGCATTGCAACTGTAGATAACTTGGGATGTAATAATCATTCCAGCTGCCTTGTTCAGGTTTCTTGATGACAACAAACTGCATCGGTCTAGCCACAGATGGCTGCAACACAATGTGCAGCAAAAACAGCTCCGTCCTGACAAAACTTCAAGAACACACTCCGTATTAGGTCTACATTAAATGTGTTTGTCATTCCGTGCAACTATGTGCCTCCAAAGCAGTTCATGTTCTTCCACAAAATGTAGAATATATGGTGTCACAAATACATACATGTGTTTCCAAAGCCCTCCAGCAACTCTGGAAATATGAGAACATACAGTGTATTCGTAAAGTATTCAGACCCCTTGACTTTTTCCACGTTTTGTTACGTTCCAGCCTTATTCTAAAAATGACTAAATCGTTTTTTTCCCTCATCAATCACACAAAACGCCACAATGACAAAGCAAAAAGAGGTTGTTAGAAATTAATGCAAATTTATATTTTTAAAAAACTGACCAGTCACATATACATCATTTTCAGACCCTTAACTCAGTACTTTGTTGAAGCACTTTTGGCAGTGATTACAGCCTTGAGTCTTCTTGGGTATAAAGAGGGAGTGATCGGGAGTGGAGAGGTTCCCACAGTGGGTAAGCAGACAGTGGAATGTGCCTGTTTTCATTTTGTTATACGATGAGGGACAGACACACTCATCTGCACACACACACACACTGACTGGGTGACGAAGGAATCATGTGTAGGGGGTCTAAGTTCTGTCAGACAGACTCAATACTAACTCTTCCAGCATGAGTAGACACTAAGTAAACATTATTGGTATTGTTCATATAGACTTATTTATTTCTGACACATTATAGGAGCACATACAATTATTAACAAAGTAATATAGTGAAGGTATGTATAGCAGGAAATTAATGTTTCCAAACAGAATGGACATTCCCCTGTTGAAATGAATGTCAACGAGCCCTAAATAACGATTTGAGTATGTGTAAGTTAATATTTGTCCATCGTGTGTTTCTTGGTGGTTTCTAATTGGACATCATGTGTTTCTTAATGGTTTCTAATTGGACATCATGTGTTTCGTAATAGTTTCTAATTGGACATCATGTGTTTCTTAATGGTTTCTAATTGGACATCATGTGTTTCTTAATAGTTTCTAATTGGACATCATGTGTTTCTTGGTGGTTTCTAATTGGACATCATGTGTTTCTTGGTGTTTCTAATTGGACATCATGTGTTTCTTGGTGGTTTCTAATTGGACATCATGTGTTTCTTGGTGGTTTCTAATTGGACATCATGTGTTTCTTGGTGGTTTCTAATTGGACATCATGTGTTTCTTGGTTGTTTCTAATTGGACATGATTTCTTTCTTGGTGGTTTCTAATTGGACATCATGTGTTTCTTGATGGTTTCTAATTGGACATCATGTGTTTCTTGGTGGTTTCTATTTGGACATCATATATTTCTTGGTGTTTCTCTCTGGTCTCAGAAGGATGATGTAACACTTTGGAGCAAACAGACAGAACAGCAGCCCAAAGCTGGAGGCCAGGATGGCAAAGATCTCTACAGCTACTGTGTACTTCCCAGGAGAGCTGACGTAGGCAGGGATGAAGGAGATCCACACGGCACAGAAGATCAGCATGCTGAAGGTGATGAACTTGGCCTCGTTGAAGTTGTCTGGGAGTTTCCTGGCCAGGAAGGCTAAGAGGAGACAGAGGGAGGCCAGAAGGCCGATGTAGCACAGCACCAGAGAGAAGCCGACCACAGAGCCCACTTCACACTCCAGGATGACTCTCGGGCCCCGACCCTCTCTTCCCTTCCTCTCAGCAGGTCGGGGTGGAGCTAAGGCCAGCCACAGCACACATATCAGCACCTGTGTAAGGGAACGGAGGTGGATGGAAAACTAGGTATCTAGTAAACAAATAATATGGTCAATGAAGGAAACAACTACATTCCCATAGAATACAGTAAAAACTAGATGTTCACCTGGATGAGTGTGCAGAGTGAGATACCCATCCTCTGCTGGGTGGGGCTGAAGTATCTCATCAGGTTCTCTCCAGGCAGAGTGGCCCTGAAGGCCACCAGCACCACCACAGTCCTGCTGAGCAGACAGGAGATGCAGAACACAAAACTTATACCAAACAGGGTGTGTCTCAGCATGCACGTCCACGGCTTCGGCTGACCAATGAAAACGAGAGCACACAGGAAGCAGAGCTTGAGCGACAGAAGGAGCAGGAAGCTGAGCTCAGAGTTGTTGGCTTTCACCTGGAACGAGACAGAGAAAGATAAATTAGACTGAGTGATGTCAGAAATCAAATGACACAATCTCATCTCTGTCCAGTACCTCTATATATGATCATATGATTCAACTCACTAGGGCCGTGTGACGGTGGTAGAGGAAGGTGGCCAGGGCACCGGCTGTGAGTGTTGCCCCGGAAACTGAGATGACAGACAGGATGACGCCCATGGTGTCGCTGTAGGAGAGGAAGTCCACCAGCTGGGGGATGCAGGCCGTACGATCAGGGTTGGACCAGAACCGCTCTGGACACCTAATACACTCAACTGACCCTGATAGAGAAGGAAGAAGAATGAGGAGTCCAAATAAGGACCAACCAGGCTTGAGGAAAAATATGAATTGGAATCAGAACCGTTGATAGACTACCTGTTGTGTTGCTGATCTCTCCCTCAGCACAGGACAGACAGTCAAAGCAGCACACAGGCCTCCCCTTCTGTACCGCATGCCTGGTACCAGGGGGACAGTCAGCACTGCATACAGACACAGGGACCTACCAGAGGGGGGAGAGGAAGAAGTTATTATCATCATCATCATCGCTATTATCATCATTATTACACAGACAGGCAGGCTTGCTGGGCCCCTCTGGAGACTATATCAGGAATAAGACCATACAAACATCTCAAGTTCAGTATCATGTTCCCCCTGAGTGGCTCAGCATTCTAAGGCACTGCATATCAGTGCAAGAGGCACCACTACCGTCCCTGGTTCAAATCCAAACAATTTCACATTTGGCCTTGATTCAGAGCGTCTTCAGGGTTTGGCTGAGGTAGGCCGTCATTTTAAATGAGAAGATGTTCTTAACGGACTTGCCTAGTTAAAAAAGATACCGTTCAGTGTCATGTTGACTTTCTGGCTGAGATGCCATTCCCCTGTTGTTTATTTGGTCTTCTTAATGTCTTTCTTTTTTTCTGAATGTCTGCTTCAGGGTGAATAACTCAATAAATCTCTCTCTGTCACTCAAGCACACACACACGCACACGCACACACACACAATGAAACTAAACTGAACAGTTCTCACCTCATCTCCGCTGCCCCCACCCCACACCACTTTATCCATGTCGATGTGAAACTGGTCGTCCGATCCCTCAGAGGACAGAAAATGTCCGACCTGGACAAACTCTGCCGTCCCCTCGGGGGTCACATGCCAGTTGATGAAGTCATAAGAGGCAGGCGGATCACCTTTCATGTCGAAGTGGAAAGATTCCCCCACAGGAGTACTGAAGTTCACTCCCCTCAGATAATGAACAATCTCAAATAGAAAAGGGCATTGGTACAGGATTAAGAGTTAGAACCAGTTGTGGCTTTTCTTCATCAGTACTTAAACCTTACAAAGTGTTTTCACTGTATCCTGACTGGAAACATTAGTGTTCTTAACTTGAAAACAGATGAACATGATATTCTCACCTGGCTGGGCTGAAGCTTCCTGATATCAGGGCACTGTCCACCATTAAAGACTCCGTCCCCTGGTCGACAGGCCATCATATCCTGTATGGCATAGGCGATGGCGTACACAGCCTTGTACACATTGTAGCTGGCTCTCAGCTGAGACACGTCAGCATACTGGCTTTCCCCCTCACCTAGGATTGACACTCTATTTTACTGAAATAACATTGGGAACCAGGACAAAAAACTGAGATTTAGGTGTAAAGTCTCCCTCACGTATGACCTCTGACCCAGTACACTGTCGCCTGGACGGCAGTGTCACGCTGGGGTCAACCCCCAGAGAACACCCAAACATCTCCTCCCACAATTCTCTCAGGAAGGGGTCGGACTTCTGGTAGTCCCCGTCTGGATGGAGGCGTGTTAGGAAAGGCCCCAGGCCGGGAATGTCAGCTTTCTTCAGTGCAAAACCGATTGTCCCGGCAAGAGAGGGCAGGTTTTTCGGGGAGGCGATAGTAGAGTAGGTGACCCAGGCATCTGAGGCGATCCACTGCTTATCTGTAATGTTCTGACGGACAACTTCTTCCATCAGGGCCTGGAGAATGAAATGGTTAAAAAGATCAAGATAGTCAAGATGAAATGCAAGATTATCAATTAGGAAATGATTGTGTCTGTAAAGGTCATCAAGATACGGTAAGACACAAGGACACTGCTACAGCTGTGTTACAAATCATTACCAATACTCTGACTGGTAACTGCTCACCCCTGAATGACCTAGGAATCCTACAAATGCCACCACCACTCTGGCAGTAGATCCTTTGATGGTGTCCACTATGTGCCTGATCTGTCTCTTAGACGGTACCTTGGGGATGACCATCAGCGAGAGAAAGGGAAGAGAGTCAGAGAATATCAGAGAAAGGGTATATGTTAGATTAGAAGAGATGGGGAGTGAAAGAGAGAGAAAGATAGAGCAAAAGAGAGAGTGTACATTGTCAGATCATCAGAGTGAGGTCGTACCTTGGGAATGACCTCAGAGTAAGCGACACACACCCCAGATCCCTGGAGCTCTTGGAGAAGCAGCTGAACCCCAATCTTGCCATAGTCACCATCCCCTGACAACAGCCCCACCCACACCCAGCCCAGCTGACGCAGCAGCTTGGCCATGCCCCGAGCCTGGAAGGCATCGCTGGGTACCGTACGGAAGAATGAGGGGTACCTCCAGGTGTCACTCAAACACGCACAGGTGGCAAAGTAACTCACCTGGGAGAGAAGAGAGTGAGAGAGAGAGAGAGAGAGAGAGAGAGAGAGAGAGAGAGAGAGAGAGATCGTGAGAGAGACAGCGAGAGAGAGAGAGAGAGAAAGAGAGAGTTAAGGATAATTATAATTTGTAAATGACAGAGAGCAGAGGGAGAAGGAAAGTAAACGTTAGAGAGAGAGAAATCTAGATAGAGATTGAAATGTAATGTGAAAAGAGTCATCATCTCATCCCAACCTGTAATCCAACCCCTGCCTCACCATGGGTAAATCAAACGGCCCGAGGGTCTGTGCCACCACGATGGAAGCTGAGGAACGGGCATCCCCGATGATGACGGGAACCTCAGGGGTTGTGCCACATTCTGTGCCCACCACAGAGGCCTCCTTGCCGGTCACCATGGCTAGGGCTGCCCCCAGGGTGGTGCCCTCTGACAGGCATGTGTCAGCAGCCAGGAACCCCAGGGTGAGGTTAGGCAGGAGGGCTGGGTCACGGTTAATCTCCTCCACAGCAAAGATCATAGTCTGGAGCCAGCGGTAAGCACGCTGGTTGAACCTGACAGACGGAAGAAAAGAAGAAACAGATAGATGAGGTAACTGAATACACATTACCTTCAGGTGAAAACACAATGACAAAAAGCTGTTATCAAACAAGCTGCATACATTGTACAAGTAGAATTTCCATTAATGCTCCTGAACTCCTGCTCTGGTAGAGGGGCTTCTACATGGATGGGGAACAGGCCCCCAATGACCACATCTCCTGCCCTATAAACACTGCCCGAGACGGGCTTAGCTTCCAGCCGACAAGCCCCCTCTCCACCTCCATCCAGACCCCAGACAGACCCAGGGACATGGAGACAGTAGAGCAGCCACAGCCAACCACACAGGCTCATCACCTGGAGAGAGACAAGTCTGAAGACTGGGAGAGTTCCGTCACCTGTTGGAGAGAGACCAAACCAAGAACTTGCAGACAGAACACTCTGTAAACAGAACGATATTAACAAAAAGTGCCATCAGTGAAGATATACACCATAGACACCTGTAACCAGATGTGGAAAAAACAGCGATTGACACACAAAATCTTGTTCTACCTCTGCCCTATCTGGCAACAGAAAACCTTATCCTGGTGAGACAGACAGACAGAGAGAGAGAGAGGATGAGTGTCTGTCAGTCTGGCATCTCCTGCAGAGAGTGTGAGAGTGAAAGAGGGAGAGGAAGAGGAGAGAAGGGGAGCTTCTGATATAGGGAGAAATGAGCCCCCGGCTAAAAAACAAGCACACGGCCACCAGGGGGTGCTTGTAGGGAGGATGGGGCAGGAGGGGGTTAATTGGGGACTTGTTATTGGAGGATAACTTGGGGAGCAGGTAATTGGGGGTAATTGGAGAAAGCCTGTGAGGGTGATGTTATTGAAGGTAATGTGTAGTACAGGAGATACAGTATCTGTTCTTCAACAACATCTGATTGATCCATTCAGACAATATTACATCATACTGTACTTTAAATTATTTTATTAATTGTGGCTAAATGGATTGGCGAGATGGGTAGAGAGTGAGAGAGAGAGAGTGAGGGAGAACGAGAGAGCGAGAAAGAGACAGAGAGAGCGTGAGAGACAGAGAGAGAGAGAGAGAGAGAAGTCATGCAGAAGAACAGCTCCTGACTTTTTATAACTTTCTGGTTGTCAAGAGTGAGTTTAACACGTGTGTCAAATGTGCCAGCTAGCTTACCATCTAACTCCAACTGTTTACTGGTGGTAACCATGGCAACACCAGCAGCAGCAGACTGAGAGACTTTCCCCCCTTTTTTGAATTTCAAGCAGAAATGAAATCAGAGAAGGGAAGAATCCATTTTAAACACATAATTCTGAGGGAGAACCGGGATACTTTCTTTGCAGACTGCTCACACAACAGGACTGTTACAAACCTGTTATTTTACACAGACCACACAGACCACACTACAGCTGGAACCAGGCTTTTCAGCTGTACAACAAAGAAAGGCATCTGCAAGGGAAGGCAAATACACATTTTTGAGGACAGCAAGAAGGACCAGGAAAACAGGTTTCTGATGGTAAACATGCACCAGAACGGCACTGTCATGGTACAGGGCAGTGACGCTGCACTCAGCTCTTTTGTGCAGGACTTCCCCACCCTAAGGAAGATAGCGGAATCCAAAAAAGACAAGGACAGCCCCCTGACCTCTCTCCTCTCACCAACAGCACGAGCCCAGGCCCAGACCTATACCCACACAACAGGTCTATCCTGCCCCCTACCTGCCTACAACCAACATAGTCAAGACCACCTTCAGCCTGCTGAGAAACAGGCTCTCTCTGTTAGAGTTAGAGGTATGGGTTACTGAACTAAAGGAGCAGCCCCTCAGCTACACCACCTACAGCCCAGACACAGAGCTTCTACAGGACAGGATCAACCAGTGCAGGTCCCAGCTGAAGAACTCTGTCTAGGAGCTGAGAGAGAGCCTTACCACAGCGCTTGAGGAGGTAAAAGCCACCATGAGGAGAGAGCTGGTGCAGGTAAAGAAGGAGATGTTAAAGGAGTTGTCTGTCATCAAGAGGGTGCCACAGCAGATAGAGCAGACTGTAGAGACTCCTAGAGAGAAACTGCAGCCCCTCACCAACCCTTCACCCACACCCCCAGTCAGCAAGGAGGCTCATATGGGGACACCTCCTAAAGAGAGAAGTTCTCCGGTCCCCCACACACACCCCTCCTTCTACACAGACCCTGAGTACCCCAGCCCCAGACCGTAAACCAACTACTCTGGTAAAACCCACTGAGGTGGCCATCCTCATTGACCCAAATGGGAAATTAATCAAAGAGGATAAACTCTTCCCCGACAACAAGGTGTCCAAAATATGGCGCCCAAAAATGCAGGATGCACTCCGCATCCTGTCCCAGCCTGACATTGACACACCAGGCCACGTAGTGAGATTTAAAACCTCTTTGGGCTGAGATCCCGCTAACGGGATCGATATGACAACAGCCAGTGAAAGTGCAGGGTGCCAAATTCAAAACAACAGAAATCTCTGAATTAAAATTCCTCAAACATACAAGTATTTTATACCATTTTAACGGAAATCTTGTTGTTAATCCCACCACAGTATCCGATTTCAAAAAGGCTTTACGACGAAAGCACACCAAACGATGATGTTAGGTGAGTGCCTAAGCGCAGAAAAACAAGGCCATTTTTCCAGCCAAAGAGTGTATTCACAAAAAGCAGAAATAGAGATAAATGAATCACTAACATCTGATGATCTTCATATATGACACTCATAGGACTTCATGTTACACAATGTATGTTTTGTTCGATAAAGATCTTATTTATATTTAAAAAAATCTCAGTATGCGTTACGTTCAGTAGTTCTAAAACATCCGGTGATTTTGCAGAGAGCCAATTTACAGAAATACTCATAATAAACATTGCAAAAAGATACAACTGTTATGCATGGAACTTTAGATAAACTTCTCATTAATGCAACCGCTGTGTCATATTTCAAAAAAGCTTTAACAAAGACCAAAACAACCCAAACAGATATCCGCCATGTTGTGTAGTCAACAGAAGTCAGAAATAGCATTATAATTATTCACTTACCTTTGATGATCGTCATCAGAATGCTCTGCCAGGAATCCTAGTTCCACAATAAATGTTTGTTTTGTTCGATAATGTCCATAATATTTGTCCAAAATGACTCCTTTTTGTTTGCACATTTAGCCCAGTAATCCAATGCTCCAAATGCTCACTGCACGATTGCTTAGTTCAGACGAAGAGTCAAAAAAGTTATATTACAGTTCGTAGAAACATGTCAAACGATGTATAGCATCAATCTTTAGGAGGTTTTTATCATAAATCTTCAATAATGTTCCAACCGGAGAATTTCTTTGTCTTCAGAAATGCAATGGAACTCATGCTAACTCTCACGTGAATGGGCGTGGTCAGCTCCTGCCACTCTGCCAGACCACAGTAGAAGCATCAAACAAGGTTCTAAAGAATGTTGATATCTAGTGGAATCCTTAGGAAGTGCAATTTGACCCCAAAGACACTGCATATTCGATAGACAAAGAGTTGAAAAACTACAAACCTCAGATTTCCCACTTCCTGGTTGGATTTTTTTCGCAGGTTTTTGCCTGCCATATGAGTTCTGGTATACTCTGTTAAGGGAATTTTTATCAATAATGACTAATTATGTATACATTTCAATCAGGATGTACTAATCAGAATATTATTATGTTACTGTATATGTACTAATCAGAATACTATTATGTTACTGTACATGTATGAATTTTCTTTCTTGATCCCAGTACTGAATATAATGTGGTGAATGTGGTCAAGAGTTTAGAACAATGACGGTCTGTTCCTTGGTACAAATGAATGAACTATATCTCCAGACTGACTAGAATGCTGATCTACACTGGCTGACCTTGGCTCTAGGCAAGGAGGGAAGGCTTGAGAACTATAGAGCCTTTCTAGCAGTGTCAAGAAGAGACGGAACATTTAGAAAACGCTGACGTCATTTTCAGTTTATAACCTGTGGTAAAATGTGTAAGTACTGAGTACTCTCTTGAATAAACTCTGCTGTCTGATTTTAAGACTGGGCTCTGTCTATCATTATAGAATAAGGGAATTACAAATCCTTATGAATTGACAGAGTGTTTAATTTTAATTGGGTATTAAAACATAGAGCAAATTAATTCCTTTAACATACTCAAAGACATCATTCAAACAGTTTTAGAAACGGAGTGTTTTCTATCCAAATCTACTAATTATATTCATATATATTAGCAACTGAGCCTGAGTAGCAGGCAGTTTACTCTGGGCACCTTATTCATCCAAGCTACTCAATACGGCCCCCCAGCAATACCAAGTTTAAAATAACCTCCAGACGAGCTTCAAGACATACAACTCTCCTTCCGTGGCTTCCAACTGCTCTTAAGTTAAACTAAATGCATGCTCTTCAACCGATTGCTGCCCACACCTGCCCGCCCATCCAGCATCACCACTCTGGATGGTTCTGACTTAGAATATGTGGACAACTACAAATACCTAGGTGTCTGGTTAGACTGTAAACTCTCCTTCCAGACTCACATTAAGCATTTACAATCCAAAATTAAATCTAGAATCAAAGGAACCGATCCTTTACTTCGGTGATGTCATTTACAAAATAGCCTCCAACACTCTGCTCAGCAAATTGGATGCAGTCTATCACAGTGCCATCCGTTTTGTCACCAAAGCCCCATATACTACCCACCACTGCGACCTGTATGCTCTCGTTGGCTGGCCCTCGCTTCATATTCATCGCCAAACCCACTGGCTCCAGGTCATCTATAAGTCTTTGCTAGGTAAAGCCCCGCCTTATCTCAGCTCACTGGTCTCTATAGCAGCACCCACCCGTAGCACGCGCTCCAGAGGTATATTTCACCGGTCACCCCCGAAGCCAATTCCTACTTTGGCCGCCTTTCCTTCCTGTTCTCTGCTGCCAATGACTTGAACGAACTGCAAAAATCACTGAAGCTGGAGACTCATATCTCCCTCACTACCTTTAAGCACCAGTTGTCAGAACAGCTCACAGATCACTGCACCTGTACATAGATCATATGTAAACAGCCTACATATGCCACGTCCTGACCTTAGTTCCTTTATTATGTCTCTATTTTAGTTTGGTCAGGGCGTGAGTTGGGGTGGGCATTCTATGTTTTGTTCTTGTGTTTATATTTCTGTGTTTGGCCTGGTATGGTTCCCAATCAGAGGCAGCTGTCGATCGTTGTCTGATTGAGAACCATACTTAGGTAGCCTGTTTTCCCACTTTTGTTTGTGGGTCGTTATTTTCCGTTTCAGTGTTTTCACCATACGGGACTGTTTCAGGTTTTCCTTTATTTTCTTGATCGTTTGTATTCAGTGTTCAGTTTATTAAAGGTATCAGGAACACGTACCACGCTGCGCTTTGGTCTACTCCTTCTTCCACCAATGACAATCGTTACAACATAGCTCATCTGTAAATAGCCCATCCAACTACCTCATCCCCATATTGTTATTTATTTTATTTATTTTGCTCCTTTGCACCTTAGTATCTCTACTTGCACACGCATATTCTGCACATCTATCACCCCAATGTTTAATTTCAATATTGTAATTATTTCGCCACTACTACCTATGTATTGCCTTAGCTCCCTTATCCTACCTCATTTGCACACATTGTATAGACTTTTTCTATTGCATTATTGACTGTATGTTTGTTTATTCCATGTGTAACTCTGTGTTATTAATTGTATCGCACTGCTTTTCTTTATTTTGGCCAGGTCGCAGTTGTGAATGAGAACTTGTTCTCAACTAGCCTAACTGGTTAAATAAAGTTGAAATTAAATAAATAAAAAATCCTGCCATCGAAAAAACTAAAATAAATAAAACATGCCAGGGTTGCATGCCAGGGTTACAAGCCAGGGTTTACATGCCAGGGTTACAAGCCAGGGTTACATGCCAGGGTTACATGCCAGGGATGCATGCCAGGGTTACAAGCCAGGGTTACATGCCAGGGTTACAAGCCAGGGTTACATGCCAGGGTTGCATGCCAGGGTTACAAGCCAGGGTTAAATGCCAGGGTTGCATGCCAGGGTTACAAGCCAGGGTTACATGCCAGGGTTGCATGCCAGGGTTGCATGCCAGGGTAGCAAGCCAGGGTTGCATGCCATGTTTGCATGCCAGGGTTGCCATGTCCTCGGTTTTACTGCTAAATTGGGCTACTTTTGAAAATTACCCCAGCTGATGCTTGTGGGTTTGTGGGCAACTTCCAAGTTGAGTGGTGCAAAGGGAGTTTCATATTCAGTCATTGGGATGATACAGAGCGGCGTGTGTGTACTGCTGAGACAGAGAGCACTGCAGCTGATGCAGGCAGGGAGTTTCATATTCAGTCATTGGGATGATACAGAGCGGCGTGTGTGTGTGTACTGCTGAGACAGAGAGCACTGCAGCTGATGCAGGCAGGGAGTTTCATATTCAGTCATTGGGATGATACAGAGCGGCGTGTGTGTGTGTACTGCTGAGACAGAGAGCACTGCAGCTGATGCAGGCAGGGAGTTTCATATTCAGTCATTGGGATGATACAGAGCGGCGTGTGTGTGTGTAATGCTGAGACAGAGAGCACTGCAGCTGATGCAGGCAGGGAGTTTCATATTCAGTCATTGGGATGGTACAGAGCGGCGTGTGTGTGTGTACTGCTGAGACAGAGAGCACTGCAGCTGATGCAGGCAGGGAGTTTCATATTCAGTCATTGGGATGGTACAGAGCGGCGTGTGTGTGTGTACTGCTGAGACAGAGAGCACTGCAGCTGATGCAGGCAGATGAGTCACATCAGTGCGAGGAGGCCAGCATGTCGTGACAAGTGACGTGAGATTCAACCAACGACACTAGCTAGCTACATACTCCTCCCTCAAAAAATGTTGTTGCCTCTTTTCTGTTTCCCCAATGCCCCCAGTCCTACGAATCACTACATTCAACAAAGCAAGGGAGAGAAACTGAGAAATTGTAATCAAACAGTTTCAGAGAAACTCTCTGGTTATGTAGCTAGCTAGCTAACATTTGCCAGAAAGTTGAAGTCAGAGGAGAGAGAGAGAGAGAGAGAGAGAGAGAGAGAGAGAGAGAGAGAGAGAGAGAGAGAGAGCTATGAGCAGTGGTGCCGAGTTGAGGCCAGAGGAACCGATTGGATACGCTCGCATACTGGCTAGACACAGTTCTACCGTCAGAATGCCAGGTAAACGCTAGACACAATTCTACCGTCAGAATGCCAGGTAAACGCTAGACACTGTTCTACCATCAGAATGATAGGTAAACGCTAGACACAATTCTATCGTCAGAATGCCAGGTAAACGCTAGACACTGTTCTACCATCAGAATGATAGGTAAGCGCTAGACACAATCCTATCGTCAGAATGCCAGGTAAACGCTAGACACTGTTCTACCGTCAGAATGCCAGGTAAATGCTAGACACAATTCTATTGTCAGAATGCCAGGTAAATGGGTCAAATATGGCTGAAAAAAGAGCAAAGACTGGGAAAGAGAGCAGGGTATAATGGAATTAATTCAGAGCATCCCAGGAGCTGACAGAAAAGCTTCCTGTAGGCAAATCAGAAATCCAAGTCCACCACCACTAGATCTTATTTCTCATTCACAAATGGAGAAACACAAGACAAATGCTGTTTTGTTTTCTAATGCCAGGACATGGTTTGACACAGGAACTACATATGGGAATAACTCCGTTAATTCTTCAGCACCGAAGGCGCTGCGTCGGGGGTTCTAAACTGACATTACATTTTTTTAAGATAGTCATACTATTGGTCATTTACCTATTTGATTTAAAAAAATGTATTTATTTATAAAACAAATATATAACAAATGTAACAAATGTATTTGATAAAATATTGATTGTGGCCTTTACTACTATAGCCCATAGAAACACATTGAATAACACATTCATAAATAACAAAAGGGACAGTCAAAAAAATGTATCATGAGAAGCAGAAGTTGGCACGTCGATGGTACCGGCTTCAGACGGGTCTCCTGATACTTGTGGGGGTCGTGGCGCAACTCGGAGAACACCAACGTGTTCGTGAGAGTCTCCTGATACTCGTGGGGGTCGTGGAGCAACACGGAGAACACCAACGTGTTCGTGAGAGTCTCCTCTTTCCAAGAAGTTATAGTTTGTAGGTCAAACCAATCGGACGCTAAAGATGTTTTACCTGAGAAGACAGATTTTCGGGATGTTTCATGGTCTGGCACACACCACTCTAGCTCTGCCACCTTTCACCTCATATGCGGAGGTGTGACAATGGTGGATGTGATGGACACGCATCCAATGCCACTCCAGCATTGCAACTGTAGATCACTTGGGGTGTTTTGTTGAAGACATTGCAAAGAAAGGAATCAATATTCACAGAAAAAAAATGCACAGCACTCCTAAATGCAGTTACAGGGCCTGCAGTGCATGAGGAACCAATAAAGGACATTGGGAGATATTGATTACTGATGAAAGTACTGATGTCACGACTAAGAAGCAGCTGGGTGTTCTGGTAAAACAACACAGCAATAAACTCTTTCAAATCATAAGCACATTTGGAGGAATAATAATCATTCCAACTGCTGACTCACTGACCTTTGCCAATGCCTTGTTCAGGTTTCTTGATGACAACAAACTGCATTGGTCTAGCCACAGATGGCTGCAACACAATGTGCAGCAAAAACAGCTCCGTCCTGACAAAACTTCAAGGACACACTCCGTATTACGTCTACATTAAATGTGTTTGTCATTCCGTGCAACTATGTGCCTCCAAAGCAGTTCATGTTCTTCCACAAAATGTAGAATATATGGTGTCACAAATACATACATGTGTTTCCAAAGCCCTCCAGCAACTCTGGAAATATGAGAACATACAGTGTATTCGGAAAGTATTCAGACCCCTTGACTTTTTCAACGTTTTGTCGCTTTCCAGCCATATTCTAACATGAGTAAATCGTTTTTTCCCACTCGTAAATCTACACACAATACCCCACAATGACAAAGCAAAAATAGTTTTTTAGAATGTATGTATGTAGAATGCAAATTTGAACAAAATAAAAAAAACAAATATCACATTTACAAAAGTATTCAGACCCTTTACTGAGTACTTTGTTGAAGCACCATTGGCAGCGATTACAGCCTTGCGTCTTCTGGGTGTGAAGAGGGAGTGATGGGGATTTGGAGAGGTTCCCACAGTGGGTAAACAGACAGTGGAATGTTACTGTTTTCATTTTGTTATACGATGTGGGACACACACTCGTACGCACACACACACACACACACACACACACACACACACACACTGACTGGGTGACGAAGGAATCATGTGTAGGGGGTCTAAGTTCTGTCAGACAAACTCAATACCTCTTCCAGCATGAGTAGACACTACGTAAACTTTATTGTTCATATAGACGTGTTTCATTACGACACTTTATAAGAACACATTCTAATATTAACAAAGTAATATAGTGAAGTTAGAGCAGGAAATTAATGTTTCCAAACAGAATGGACATTCCCCTGTTGAAATCATGATTTGAGGAAGTGTAAGTTAATTTTTGTCCATCATGTGTTTTTTAATGGTTTCTAATTGGACATCATGTGTTTCTTGGTGATTTATGTTTGTCCATCATGTGTTTCTTGGTGGTTTCTAATTGGACATCATGTGTTTCTTGGTGGTTTCTAACTGGACATCATGTGTTTCTTGGTGGTTTCTAATTGGACATCATGTGTTTCTTGGTGGCTTCTAATTGGTCATCATGTGTTTCTTGGTGGCTTCTAATTGGACATCATGTGTTTCTTGGTGATTTCTATTTGGACATCATGTGTTTCTTGGTGTTTCTCTCTGGTCTCAGAAGGATGATGTAACACTTTGGAGCAAACAGACATAACAGCAGCCCAAAGCTGGAGGCCAGGATGGCAAAGATCTCTACAGCTACTGTGTACTTCCCAGGAGAGCTGACGTAGGCAGGGATGAAGGAGATCCACACGGCACAGAAGATCAGCATGCTGAAGGTGATGAACTTGGCCTCGTTGAAGTTGTCTGGGAGTTTCCTGGCCAGGAAGGCTAAGAGGAGACAGAGGGAGGCCAGAAGGCCGATGTAGCCCAGCACCAGAGAGAAGCCGACCACAGAGCCCACCTCACACTCCAGGACGACCCTCGGCCCCCGACCCTCTCTGTCCCCCCTCTCAGCAGGTCGGGGTGGAGCTAAGGCCAGCCACAGCCCACAGATCAGCACCTGTTTAAGGGAACGGAAGTGGAAGGAAAACGCAAGCACAGTTAGCATAATAACAAATAATATGGTCAATGAAGGAAACAACTACATTCCCATAGAATATAGTAAAAACTAGATGTTCACCTGGATGAGTGTGCAGAGTGAGATACCCATCCTCTGCTGGGTGGGGCTGAAGTATCTCATCAGGTTCTCTCCAGGCAGAGTGGCCCTGAAGGCCACCAGCACCACCACAGTCCTGCTGAGCAGACAGGAGATGCAGAACACAAAGCTTATACCAAACAGGGTGTGTCTCAGCATGCACGTCCACGGCTTCGGCTGACCAATGAAAACCAGAGCACACAGGAAGCAGAGCTTGAGCGACAGAAGGAGCAGGAAGCTGAGCTCAGAGTTGTTGGCTTTCACCTGGAACGAGACATAGAAAGATAAATTAGACTGAGTGATGTCAGAAATCACATGACACAATCTCATTTCTGTCCAGTACCTCTATAAATGATCATATGATTCAACTCACCAGGGCCGTGTGACGGTGGTAGAGGAAGGTGGCCAGGGCACCGGCTGTGAGTGTTGCCCCGGAAACTGAGATGACAGACAGGATGACCCCCATGGTGTCGCTGTAGGAGAGGAAATCCACCAGCTGGGGGATGCAGGCCGTACGATCAGGGTTGGACCAGAACCGCTCTGGACACCTAATACACTCAACTGACCCTGATAGAGAAGGAAGAAGAATGAGGAGTCCAAATCAGGACCAATCAGGGTTGAGGAAAAATATGAATTGGAATCAGAACCGTTGATACCTGTTGTGTTGCTGATCTCTCCCTCAGCACAGGACAGACAGTCAAAGCAGCACACAGGCCTCCCCTTCTGTACCGCTTGCCTGGTACCAGGGGGACAGTCAGCACTGCACACAGACACAAGGACCTACCAGAGGGGGGAGAGGAAGAAGTTATCATCATCATCATTATCATCATCACTGCTATTATCATCATTATTACACAGACAGGCAGGCTTGCTGGGCCCCTCTGGAGACTATGTCAGGAATATGACCACACAAATATCTCAAATTCAGCATCATGTTCCCCCTGAGTGGCTCAGCATTCTAAGGCACTGCATATCAGTGCAAGAGGCACCACTACAGTCCCTGGTTCGAATCCAAGCTATATTACATTTGGCTGTGATTGGGAGTGTCTTCTGGGTTTGGCTGGGGTAGGCCATCATTGTAAATGAGAAGATGTTCTTAACTGACTTAAAAAAATATACTGTTCAGACACCGTTCATGTGGACTTTCTGTCTGCGTTACCATTCCCCTGTTATTTATTTGGTCTTCTTTATGTCTTTCTCTTTTCTGAATGTCTGCTTCAGGGTTATAAACTCAATAAATCTCTATCACTCACACACGCACGCACGCACGCACGCACGCACGCACGCACACGCACACACACACACACACACACACACACACACACACACACAGTGAAACTAAACTGAACAGTTCTAACCTCATCTCCACTGCCCCCACCCCACACGACTTTATCCATATCGATGAGAAACTGGTCGTCAGATCCCTCAGAGGACAGAAAATGTCCGACCTGGACAAACTCTGCCGTCCCCTCGGGGGTCACATGCCAGTTGATGATATCATAAGAGGCAGGCGGATCACCATTCATGTCGAAGTGGAAAGATTCCCCCACAGGAGTACTGAAGTTCACTCCCCTCAGGTAATGAACAATCTCAAATAGAAAAGGGCATTGGAACAGGATTAAGAGTTAGAACCAGTTGTGGCTTTTGTTTTTTAGTATTCATACCTTACAAAGTGTTTTCACTGTATCCTAACTGGAAACATTAGTGTTCTTAACTTGAAAACAGATCAACATGTTATTCTCACCTGGCTGGGCTGAAGCTTCCTGATATCAGGGCACTGTCCACCATTAAAGACTCCGTCCCCTGGTCGACAGGCCATCATATCCTGTATGGCGTAGGCGATGGCGTACACAGCCTTGTACACATTATAGCTGGCTCTCAGTTGAGACACGTCAGCATACTGGCTCTCCCCCTCACCTAGGATTGACACTTCATTTTACTGAGATAACATTGGGAATCAGGACAAAAAACTGAGATTTAGGTGTAAAGTCTCCCTCACGTATGACCTCTGACCCAGTACACTGTCGCCTGGACGACAGTGTCACGCTGAGGTCAACCCCCAGAGAACACCCAAACATCTCCTCCCATAATTCCCTCAGGAAGGGGTCGGACTTCTGGTAGTCCCCGTCTGGATGGAGGCGTGTTAGGAAAGGCCCCAGGCCGGGAATGTCAGCTTTCTTCAGGGCGAAACCAATTGTCCCGGCAAGAGAGGGCATGTTTTTCGGGGAGGCGATAGTAGAGTAGGTGACCCAGGCCTCTGAGGCAATCCACTGCTTATCTGTAATGTTCTGACGGACAACCTCTTCCATCAGGGCCTGGAGAATGAAATTGTTAAAAAGATCAAGATAGTCAAGATGAAATGCAAGATTATCAATTAGGAAATGATTGTGTCTGTAAAGGGCATCAAGACACGGTAAGAAACAAGGACACTGCTACGGCTGTGTTACAAATCATTAACAATACTCTGACTGGTAATTGCTCACCCCTGAATGACCTGTGAATCCTACAAACGCCACCACCACTCTGGCAGTAGATCCTCTGATGGTGTCCACTATGTGCCTGATCTTTCTCTTAGACGGTACCTTGGAGATGACCATCAGTGAGAGAAAGGTAAGAGAGTCAGAGAAAATCAGAGAGAGTGTTTCTATTAGATTAGAAGAGAGAAGGAGTCAGAGCAAAAGAGAGAGTTTATTGTCAGATCATAAGTGTGAGGTCGTACCTTGGGGAGGACCTCAGAGTAGGCGACACACACCCCAGATCCCTGGAGCTCTTGGAGAAGCAGCTGAACCCCAAACTTGCCATAGTCATCATCCTCTGACACTAGCCCTACCCACACCCATCTCTGCAGACGCAGAAGCTTGGCCATGGCCCGAGCCTGGAAAGCATCGCTGGGAACAGTACGGAAGAATGAGGGGTACTTCCAGTTGTCACTCAAACACGTACAGGTGGCTAAGTAACTCACCTGGGAGAGAACAGAGAGAGAGAGAGAGAGAGAGAGAGAGAGAGAGAGAGAGAGAGTCAAGGATAATTATAATTTGTAAAAGTCAGAGAGAAGTTGGAGAAGGAATTAAACTTTAGAGAGAGTGAAAGCTAGAAAGAGATTGAAATGTAACGTGAAAAGAGTCATCATCTCATCCCAACCTGTAATCCAACCCCTGCCTCACCATGGGTAAATCAAACGGCCCGAGGGTCTGTGCCACCACGATGGAAGCTGTGGAGCGGGCATCCCCGATGATGACGGGAACCTCAGGGGTTGTGCCACAATCTGTGCCCACCACGGAGGCCTCCTTGCCGGTCACCATGGCAAGGGCTGCCCCCAGGGTGGTGCCCTCTGACCGGCATGTGTCAGAAGCCAGGAACCCCAGGTTGAGGTTAGGCAGGAGGGCTGGGTCACGGTTAATCTCCTCCACAGCAAAGATCATAGTCTGGAGCCAGCGGTAAGCACGCTGTTTAAAACTGACAAACGGAAGAAAGGAAGAAACAGAGAGATAGGAGCTAACTGAATACACATTACCTTCAGGTGAAAACACAATGACAAAAAGCTGTTATCACACAAGCTGCGTACATTGTACAGGTAGAATTTCCCTTAATGCTCCTGAACTCCTGCTCTGGTAGAGGGGCTTCCACATGGATGGGGAACAGGCCCCCAATGACCACATCTCCTGCCAGATAAACACTGCCTGAGACGGGCTTAGCTATCAGCCGACAAGCCCCCTCTCCACCTCCATCCAGACCCCAGACACACACAGGGACATGGAGACAGTAGAGCAGCCACAGCCAGCCCCAGAGGCTCATCACCTGGAGAGAGACAAGGCTGAGGACTGGGAGAGTTACGTCACCTGTTGGAGAGAGACCAAACCAAGAACTTGCAGACAGAACACTCTGTAGACATAAAGACATGATCGAAAAGTGCTTTCAATGAAGATATACACCATACAACACAGAAACCTGTAACCAGACATGAAAAAAAAGCGATAGACACACAAAACCTTATTCTACCTCCTCCCTTCCTAGCAACAGTAAATCTTATCCTGATGAGACAGGCAGACAGAGAGAGAGAGAGAGGATGAGTGTCTGTCAGTCTGGCATCTCCTGCAGAGAGTGTGAGAGTGAAAGAGGTAGAGGAAGAGGAGAGACGGGGAGCTTCTGATATAGGGAGAAATGAGCCCCCGGCTAAAAAACAAGCACACAGCCACCAGGGGGTGCTTGTAGGGAGGACGGGGCAGGAGGGGGTTAATTGGGGACTTGTTATTGGAGGATAACTTGGGGAGCAGGTAATTGGGGGTAATTGGAGTAAACATTTGAGTGTGATGTTATTGAAGGTAATGTGTAGTACAGGAGATACAGTATCTGTTCTTCAACAACATCTGATGGATCCATTCAGACAGATATTACATCATACTGTACTTTAAATGATTTTATTAATTGTGGCTAAATGGATTAGGGAGAAGGACAGCGAGTGATTGAGAGAGAGCGAGAGAGAGACAGAGAGAGAGAGTGAGAGAGTGAGATACAGAGATAGAGTAGAGAGAGAGAGAGAGAGAGAGAGAGAGAGAGAGAGAGAGTGAGTGAGTGAGATGGAGAGAGAGAGAGAGAGAGAGATGGAGAGAGAGAGATGGAGATGGAGACAGATGGAGAGAGAGAGAGAGAGATGGAGAGAGAGAGAGATGGAGATGGAGAGAGATGGAGAGAGAGAGAGAGAGAGAGAGATAGAGAGAGGAGAAGTCATGCAGAATAACAGCTCCTGACTTTTTATAACTTTCTGGTTGTTAAGAGTGAGATTAACACATTTAAATTAGCAATACATTTATAGGTAACCAAATTGTACAACTGAAGATCAACACAGGAGGACAAGATTGACAGAAAGTGAATTAAAAGACCAATCTTAACCTTTCTAGCTAGCCAAAATCAAATGTGCCAGCTAGCTTACCATCTAACTCCAACTGTTTACTTGTGGTAACCATGGCAACACCAGCAGCAGCAGACAGAGACTTTCTCCCCTTTTTTTGAATTTCAAGCAGAAATGAAATCAGAGAAGGGAAGAATCCATTTTAAACACAGAATTCTGAGGGAGAACCGGGATACTTTCTTTGCAGACTGCTCACACAACAGGACTGTTACAAACCTGTTATTTTACACAGACCACACAGACCACACTACAGCTGGAACCAGGCTTTTCAGCTGTACAACAAAGAAAGGCATCTGCAAGGGAAGGCAAATACACATTTTTGAGGACAGCAAGAAGGACCAGGAAAACAGGTTTCTGATGGTAAACATGCACCAGAACGGCACTGTCATGGTCCAGGGCAGTGACGCTGCACTCAGCTCTTTTGTGCAGGACTTCCCCACCCTAAGGAAGATAGCGGAATCCAAAAAAGACAAGGACAGCCCCCTGACCTCTCTCCTCAGGCACCCCAACAGCACGAGCCCAGGCCCAGACCTACAACCACACAACAGGTCTATCCTGCCCCCTACCTGCCTACAACCAACATAGTCAAGACCACCATCAGCCTGCTGAGATACAGGCTCTCTGTGTTAGAGTTAGAGGTATGGGTTACTGAGCTAAAGGAGCAGCCCCTCAGCTACACCACCTACAGCCCAGACACAGAGCTTCTACAGGACAGGATCAACCAGTGCAGGTCCCAGCTGAAGAACTCTGTCTAGGAGCTGAGAGAGAGCCTTACCACAGCGCTTGAGGAGGTAAAAGCCACCATGAGGAGAGAGCTGGTGCAGGTAAAGAAGGAGATGTTAAAGGAGTTGTCTGTCATCAAGAGGGTGCTACAGCAGATAGAGCAGACTGTAGAGACTCCTAGAAAGAAACTGCAGCCCCTCACCACCCCTAACACCCCCACTCACCCACCTCTACCCTCTTCATATATGACACTCATAGGACTTCATGTTACACAATAGATGTATGTTTTGTTCGATAAAGATCATATATATATAAAAAAATCTCAGTATACATTGGCGCGTTACGTTCAGTAGTTCCAAAACATGGACACAAGCACACACAAACACACAACACACCTATTGTACTCTGCTTCTAGGCAGAGTTGCAAAGAAAAAGCCATATCTCAGACTGGCCAATAAAAATAAAAGATTAAGATGGGCAAAAGAACAGAGACACTGGACAGAGGAACTCTCACTAGAAGGCCAGCATCCCAGATTCGCCTCTTCACTGTTGATGTTGAGACTGGTGTTTTGCGGGTCCCAGTTGAGGACTTGTGAGGTGACTGTTTCTCAAACTAGACACGCTAATGTACTTGTCCTCTTGCTCAGTTGTGCACCGGGGCCTCCCATCCCTCTTTCTATTGAGGTTAGAGCCAGTTTGCGCTGTTCTGTGAAGGCAGTAGTGAAGGGAGTAGTACACAGTATTGTACCAGATCTTCAGTGTTTTGGCAATTTCTCCCATAGCCTTCATTTCTCAGAACAAGAATAGACAGATGAGTTTCAGAAGAAAGGTCTTTGTTTCTGGACATTTTGAGCCTGTAATCGAACCAACAAATGCTGATACTCCAGATACTCAACTAGTCTAAAGAAGGCGTGCTAACATAATTGCAAACAGGGTTTTCTAATGATCAATTAGCATTTTAAAATGATAAATGTGGAATAGCTAACACCACGTGCCATTGGAACACAGTAGTGATGGTTGCTGATAAATGGGCCTTTGTGCGCCTATGTAGATATTCCGTAAAAACTCTGCCGTTTCCAGCTACAATAGTCATTTACAACATGAACAATGTCTACACTGTATTTCTGATCAATTTTATGTTATTTCAATGGACAAAAAATTTGCTTTTCTTTAAAAAACATGGAAATGTCTAAGTGACCCCAAACCTTTGAAAGGTAGTGTATAATATAATATAATATATAACATATATTTTTTTGCTTTTATCCTATTCATCTCACTCTTAACAATTTAAAAATAAGTAGTTGTATTTCTGACTGTGCTATTCTTTCTTTTTGCAACATGAAATCACTATTAGTTAGCATGTGGAACATTCAGGGCCTAAACTCATCAACCTACCAGTCAGCATGTGGAACATTCAGGGTCTAAACTCATCAACCCATCAGTCAGCATGTGGAACATTCAGGGTCTAAACTCATCAACCTATCAGTTAGCATGTGGAACATTCAGGGTCTAAACACATCAACCTATCAGTCAGCATGTGGAACATTCAGGGTCTAAACTCATCAACCTATCAGTCAGCATGTGGAACATTCAGGGTCTAAACTCATCAACCCATCAGTCAGCATGTGGAACATTCAGGGTCTAAACTCATCAACCTATCAGTTAGCATGTGGAACATTCAGATCCTAAACTCATCAACCTTTGGACTGAAGTGTTTAGCACTGGAGTTCAACAAAAATCTTAAAGATGTTGACGTCATCATTCTGCAGGAGACATGGTGTAAGGCTGACGTTGTCACTCACTGTCCCACAGGCTACAGAGAGGTCACTGTCCCACAGGCTACAGAGAGGTCACTGTCCCACAGGCTACAGAGAGGTAATGGTGCCGTCACAGAAACACAGCTCTGTCAATAGAGGCAGAGACTCTGGAGGATTAACCATTTGGTACAAATCCGAACTACAAAATCTAATTGATCCCCTAAAAATTGTTAAACAGCACATTTGGTTAAAACTGAAAAAATAACTTGTACTGATAGAAAAATATATGTTCCTTTGATCAATATACAGTATATTGTCACGCCCTGGTCGAAGTATTTTGTGTTTATCTTCATGTATTGGGTCAGGCCAGGGTGTGGCATGGGTTTTTGTATGTGGTGTGTATATATTGGGATTGTAGCTAGTGGGGTGATCTAGCAAAGTCTATGGCTGTCTGGAGTGGTTCTCAATCAGAGGCAGGTGTTTATCGTTGTCTCTGATTGGGAACCATATTTAGGCAGCCATATTCTTTGAGTTTGTCGTGGGTGATTGTCCTTATTGTCCTTGTTCCTGGCTATGTGTTAGTGTACACAAGTATAGGCTGTTTTCGTTACGTTTTTGTAGTGTTTGTATTTAGATTCGTGTTACGTTTGTTTATTAAAACATGGATCGCAATCTACACGCTGCATTTTGGTCCGACTCTCCTTCACACATAGAAAACCGTTACATATATCCACCCCTCAAAATCTGCATATATTTCAGAGGAGATCTTCCCCACTGCTAGTATAATTTAATTATGCCGATGTGCTTTCATCAATTGAAAGCCCTTCGTCTATTTTATGAGAATTTGTAAGATTTCTTGTTTGCATAAAATAGACGCAGACCAGTCTTTAAATAATAGGTAATAGAATTTATTCTCGGAGCGCGCTCCCACTCAAACACATGCATCAGTTTAAATACAGATCATGACGTTATTTCACTGTCTTAACCGAACCCCCCCCCCCTCTCGACAGGACAAAGTAAGGTGAAAAGTTCATTCTAACTTACTAACACACTCCCAGATAACTTTTGACCCCTCAACATTATCGATCACCACTGAACTGACAGGTTTAATTAACAGAAACCCTATGGATGCACTCACTGCCTAATCTAAAAACCCCTGAGCTAAGTTTCAGGTTGGGTCAACAATAGGCTAACGACCTTATGTGTTTACACAGTCCACAACCCATTTGTTCCTGCCCAGTTGGAATGGTGTTCTTTAACATTTTATAACAACTCTCCTTCCAGTTCTCTGCTGCCAATGACTGGAACGAACTACAAAAATCTCTTAAATTGGAAACACTTATCTCCCTCACTAGCTTTAAGCACCAACTGTCAGAGCATCTTACAGATTACTGCACCTGTACATAGCCCACCTATAATTTAGCCCAAACAACTACCTCTTTCCCAACTGTATTTAATTTATTTATTCATTTTGCTCCTTTGCACCCCATTATTTTTATTTCTACTTTGCACATTCTTCCATTGCAAAACTACCATTCCAGTGTTTTACTTGCTATATTGTATTTACTTTGCCACCATGGCCTTTTTTTGCCTTTACCTCCCTTCTCACCTAATTTGCTCACATTGTATATAGACTTGTTTTTTTTTTACTGTATTATTGACTGTATGTTTGTTTTACTCCATGTGTAACTCTGTGTCGTTGTATGTGTCGAACTGCTTTGCTTTATCTTGGCCAGGTCGCAATTGTAAATGAGAACTTGTTCTCAACTTGCTTACCTGGTTAAATAAAGGTGAAATAAAATAAAATAAATAAATAAAAAATTACTCCTTTCTCCTGTCTCACAATTTCTTCTTATGAACTCATATTGTCTATTAATTCAATGAAGTCCATTTCCAATTGTTGGAATGGGTACCTAGCTGCAGGGTATGCACCCTGTGGTGCCCTTACTTTACCTTGGTGATTACTCTGTGCGCATATAGCACAACGTGAACAAAAGTTTTTAAAATAGTTAGTTATTCCATAAGCTTCAAAGTGTTGTCTAACTAAACCTATCATACCCCCTGTTGATACATGGCTTTGCCCATGTAACAATATAGCAACATATTTAAACAATGACTGAGGTAAAATAGGTAGTTCCCCTTTGTGCCAGATTCCTCCTTTATCAACGGCTCCCATTTTGACCCATCTAGCAATTTCTTTAATGGGGCTCTGAGCTGACTTTCCTTTAGTATCTCTGTGTCAATATTACCTTCATCCTTTAAGTGTGAGTCTGTATGTGTGTATAGTTTTTCACCTGCTTTCTTAGCTTCCTCATCTGCCCGTCTATTACCAATGCTAATGCCGTCCATTCCTTTAGTATGTGCCTCGCATTTACATATTGCTACTTTCTTTGGTTGCAAAACTGCCTCCAGTAAATCCAAAATTAACTGCGCATGGTTAATAGGTTTACCCGCTGTGGTAACCATGCCTCTGTTTCTCCATTGAGCTGCAAATACATGGACCGTATTAAAAGCATAAGCACTATCAGTATGTATTGTTATACATTTACCCTTTCCCAAATTACAAGCCCTGGTAAGAGCAATAATTTCGGCTTGCTGAGCGGAGTAATTTTTAGGCAAAGCTCCAGCTTCAAGCACCTTATTGAGAGTCACTACTGCATAACCAGTAGCATTTGAGCCATCCGGGTTCTTCCTAGAATACCCATCTACAAACATAGTTATTTCAGCATCTGGCAAAGGCAAATCAGTTAGATCAGGTCTGGGGAGAACCACTTTCTCTGTCTCAGCTACACAGTCATGAGGACTCCCATCGGTGGCTATAGGGATCAGAGTGGATGGATTCAAAGTAGTACAACGCTCAATTGTTAAGTTTGGCATATTTAACAGAATAAGCATACAAGACAAATGTCTTGCTGGTGACATATACGCCATTTTATGTTCTAATAACAAAATTGAGACAGCATGTGGGACCCTTAATGTCAAATCATGGTAAAGTACTACAGAGACAGAGTCCTCCACAGCCCGAGCTGCAGCCACCACTGACTGCAAACACAGGGGCATTGCTTGTGCCACCTCATCAAGACGGGAGGAATAATAGGCCACCGGCTTATTCTTCCCTCCGTGTCTCTGAGTCAACACTGATGTCATGAACCCCTCCCTGCAATCCACAGTCTGTGTGAATACACGGTCATACCTAGGAAATGCCAGAACAGTGTCAGATATCAATAGCTGTTTAATAGCCACAAACTGTTTTTCTGCCTCCTTAGTCCATACAATTTTATCTTTTGCTGCCATAGCCTTACCATAGATCAAATTACTAAGCAACCCTGTATGCAATGCAAAATGCGGGACCCACGCCCTATAATAGTTAATCATTCCTAAGAAACTCATCATTTGTTTCTTATCAAGTGGTTTGGGTGCTTCTAGAATGGCTGTCTTCCTGGTTTAATTAAGTGTTCTCCCTTCCTGAGTTATCGTGTGTCCTAAATAGATAACTTGCTCCTGCCAGAGCTGTAACTTCCTCTTATTAACTTTGTGACCTTGGTCTGCTAAGAAGTGAAACAGAGCAAGAGTATCCTCCTTACAGGCCTCCAGTGAAGAATTTGCATTGCATTGGCAAGGTCTATCACAGTAAAGTAATCATTCTCAGGCTTCAACTGATTTAAAAGAGTGTGCGGATCTGGAACACAAGGTGTCCTTGGTATCACACTGTTATTGACCCCCTGTAGGTCCATTACCATCCTCCAGTCAGTGCTAGGAAATGCCTTCTTTACTGGAAAAAGAGGAGAGTTACAGAACGCTTCATCCCCCGGTATGATAACCCCTCCCTTTCTTAACTGTTCAAAAGAGGGTGTTATTCCTTTAATCGCTTCTGGCTTTAATGGGTATTGTTTTTGGTAAGGTCTATAATTTGATTTTGGGAGAACTTGAACCGGAATTACTCCTTTAATCAAATCAAATCAAATTTATTTATATAGCCCTTCGTACATCAGCTGATATCTCAAAGTGCTGTACAGAAACCCAGCCTAAAACCCCAAACAGCAAGCAATGCAGGTGTAAAAGCACCTGCAATGCAGGTGTAATCAATCCTACATCCCCAGGACCCTGTGACCACAGATACTCGGGTACTCCTTTCAAATCTTCCTCCTGTTCTTCTGTCAATAGGTATCCTGCCTCTCAGAAAATCCCCCCACCCTCACTAATGTGCACAGTGGGGGCACAGTTTGCTCTCCAGTTTAACCTGCGTCTGTACCTATCCGTGGACGGGCTATGTTGAACACCTCCCTCCCCTGTTACCCAGTCTGTTAGTCTTTTCCCCTCTGTCACCCAATATCCCATATTTTTCCATTGCCCAGAGGGTTCTCCAGCTAATGACACATGGGGGCTCCCTTTTTCTCTGTATAGAGTCTGTATATGAGCAGGCAGTTCCACCTCCACCGCCGCACGAGCAGAGTCATAATGAAACCATTTCAGACCAATTGTTCGCTCAGCTGTACCTAGAAGTGCCTTCTCATATACCAAGTCGGGGCCGGGGTGTCTGTTATACCACAATGTACAGTGCAAGTCATCGGGAGACTTTTTAGTGGGTCCTGATATTACATCATCTGTCAGTTTCAACAATGCTTTAGGTATGTCTGTTAGTCCTCCTCCCAATAAATCTTGACTATACCAGTAATGTGGATCTCCTTCCCCACAGATTACCATGTTATTCTTAACAACCTGGGCTTTCATACCTCTGTCTGTAGGTGTTATAGCTATGTTCAAGAGTTTCATTACATCTCTCCCCAGTAGATTCACAGGACACAGTTTTGATATCAGAATTGGGACTGTCGCCTCCCCCTCAGTCCTTTCATGTCTGAGAGTTATGGGAGTCGAGAGTCTTTCTACACAATAATGGCCTGACGCGGAACGTACAATTATCTTATTCCCCGAAACTGGAATCCCTTTTGGCGCATCCTCACTGCATATAGCTGTCCTACATGCTCCCGTATCACACAGAAATGTAATTATTTTTCCCATGACCATCAGTGTTAAAACGGGCTTTTCTTCTAGCGCGAGAGCTAGGTCTGCTGTGGCCAATTCAAACACCTCCATTTCCGCGTCTGTTTTATCTATACCGTCAAGGTCAGAATTTTTTTCACTATAATCACTGTCATTTTCCTCATACCAGTCCACCATCTCCTTCGTGACTATTTTAGCATTATCAGTCTCTAGTCATGATTTATCATTATCGCTGCCCGTCTCAGATTTAGTGCGCCTCTGCTCCTTTAATTTTTACCCTGTGATTTCTGCTTACAGTTGCGGCTTTGATGTCCCTTTTTATCACAATGGTAACATGGGGCTTCGCATTCTCTGGTGAAATGTCCATCTCGTCGACAGTTGTAGCATTTCAGCTGGCTATTTTATCTGTTTCCTCCTCCTGTCGCCCTGTCTTCTAACATTGCCATCAAGAACTCATCTTTCCTATTTTCCCTTTTTCTTTTTTCTGCCTGTCCGCTAGAGTTGCCAACCCCCACCCCACTAAATTATTTTTCACCTCCTTACTGATTTCGACGCGCATTCCAGTTAAAAAGGCTATTTTTAGCTGTTGATGATAAGGGGTATTTTGATCCCCCCGGGGGCTGGTTCTGGGGTACCACTGTTAGCATTGAATACATCTTTTAAACGTTCTAGGTACTGACTGACTGTCTCACCTTCTCCCTGTCTACATTCAGTTACCTTAGAAAAATCGGCGTGTCGGTGGTAATGTTCTGTTAGGTTAGCGCATAATTCTGTCATTTTTGCCCTGAATGGCTCTCCAGGTCCTGTGCTCCACTGTATAATGTCCCCATTATTCCCCGTTGGCACCCAGGCCCCGCGCACAGCAAACCAATCCTTTCCCACTATGGTTCTAACTGCTCTTTCCACCTCCCCTGTGTTTAGCCTGAAACTGGACGCTAGTCCATTCAGATCTCTCTCAAAACCTGCCATTCCTGTCTTCGGGTGGGGGATACCTTCTACTGCCTTTTCTATGTCTCTCTGCGTCCAAGGTCTATAGACCCGAACAATAGGTTCATGATCTCCTTCCCCCGCCTGAGGATTGGGTAACTCTATTAGGGGATACAGATCCTCTCTTTCTACACTTTCATTTTCCCCTTTATTATGCTGGAAAGCTCTCCTAGGCTTCGGTGTATTTTTCTCTCCTATTTCGGAGGTTTTTCTAATCAGCCCTGATCGGTTATGATTCGGTGAATGTGTCTGATATTCTCCCCTCTCCGATCTATCTGTCTCCTTCACTGCCTGAGCCTCTGTCCAGACTCTCTCCAATTTCTGTTCCCTCTCTTTTCCTCCCTTTACCACTGGCCTCCCATCATCCGCTCCCGTATTATAAGCTGGGGGGGCCCAGCATGGAGGCAATTGCCCTTTCCTCCGAGGAATCACCACCTTGTCGTCCGAATTACCTCTGTATGCTTGCTCTACTAGAGAAGGATATAGTTTTTTACTCGCACCCCCGCACAAACGGACAATTTTTTCATCTGTGGGAGCAGAGGGGAGCGCATCTTGGCTCTCTTTGGGTTTACAACTCTTTTCTTTATCATCTCTTTTTCTAGCTTCCGAAAGCCAGATTCTGGCTGTATATAACCCCTGTTTATTCTGCTTTTTCACATTATTTCCACATTCCTTATGTATCTGTTTTATAAGTGATTCCAGCTTTTCTACATTTAGACGGCCATCAAAATCATATTTCTTTCTCCATTTTAGACCGAAATCAATGTTTCTCTTGTCCTTCTGTTCCATATAACGCTCGTCTCCCGTTAGTTCCCTCTCCTTTGAGGAAATTATACGCATCTTTAATCCTTACCGTTATGTAGCTATGGTATTTAATCACTTACCTATGTGAGTGTTTTCTATGAATCTGCTATTTACTGTTACTTAGTTACTTTTCTGTCTGACTATTTGTGTGACTCTTTAATGATCATCAGTATGTATTCTCCTTCCTGGAAACCTCATCTATAGTTGACTTTTGATTTGGACATTACATTTCACCCGTATACAATTATAAGCTCATTATAAACTATTGTTCCTTGGGACTTTCAACGTTAATTAATATCTCATATCTCACTACTCTAGAATTAGCTTCCCTCTCCTCCCTGGATATTAATCTCTTTCAGTATTGAATGGGTTCAATGATTATGTTCGCCTAGAATTGCCCTGCCTTCTCACCAAGCCTAATTTATCCTCACCTGTTTTAATATATCTATCTGCTACTTTTCATAGTCAGACTACTTCCCATGTACAGATAGACTATTAGGTAAACACTTTATTTAGGTATGTTTATTGAATTAATGGCTATCCTATTTGTACAGAATGAACGTCCCATCTAACAATACTTACTATATCCCACCCTTAAAAAATCTTTTGGTTTGCAAGGCCAAGATTGATTAAGTCCTAGTTTACTTTCGGTAGTGCACCTTACCACGAGTCATTTCAGACTCGCTTCCTTCCTATCGATTTTGGTTACCCACAAAGTAGAAACCCATTGTATTTGTTCAAAATATTCAAGCAACTATCATTGATTAAATCCAAACTCCTTTAGCACCTTCAATCAAAAGAATCTTAAATAATTCCTCCCAAATTCGAGAATAAAGACTATTTACCTTCGTCCTGTAGACTGGGAAAAGCAATGCCGGTTCGATTCCGTCACGTTCTCTGTCGACCAAAGATATATATACCGGCCTGTTATTAAACCTCTGCTGGAGGCCAGGACTTTTAAACGAGTCCAACCTCGTCCGTGCGCACGGTTTTCGGCTTTTCCCTTCGGACGACAGAGAAGTTTGTGGAATCCACTCGAAGGACCAATTGTTAGTATAATTTAATTATGCCGATGTGCTTTCATCAATTGAAAGCCCTTCGTCTATTTTATGAGAATTTGTAAGATTTCTTGTTTGCATAAAATAGACGCAGACCAGTCTTTAAATAATAGGTAATAGAATTTATTCTCGGAGCGCGCTCCCACTCAAACACATGCATCAGTTTAAATACAGATCATGCCGTCATTTCACTGTCTTAACCGAACCGCCCCCCCCCCCCCCTCTCGACAGGACAAAGTAAGGTGAAAAGTTCATTCTAACTTACTAACACTCTCCCAGATAACTTTTGACCCCTCAACATTATCGATCACCGCTGAACTGACAGGTTTAATTAACAGAAACCCTAGGAATGCACTCACTGCCTAATCTAAAAACCCCAGAGCTAAGTTTCAGGTTGGGTCAACAATAGGCTAACGACCTTATGTCCACAACCCATTTGTTCCTGCCCAGTTGGAATGGTGTTCTTTAACATTTTATTACTCCTTTCTCCTGTCTCACAATTTCTTCTTATGAACTCATATTGTCTATTAAACATACAGAGTATCAGAATCATAAAACACGGGATGAGATGTTAAAAACTGTCCATTGTGCCAATAGATGGAATGCACTCACATGAGATTTGCCGTGATGTTGACAGAGTGGCATGGGAGGTTTATTTCTTAGACTGGGGTAAGATGTCAATTTTGGGACACATCCTCAGTAGTGTGCCTTCGAATCAGTGGGTGTTTTGGCCTTTAATCACTAAACACCCTCATCAAAGGTGGCCAGCTAAAGGGTAATCAAGCCTTAGCTTGTGTCCCATGCCCAATTAAGATGTCCCACGGGACTATGCAAGGCAGGGGCGTCCTCTTCCCTGAGCCAGCCATACAGCTGACCGCATACCTCATATGCCCTCCTCAAGTTGGAGGGATCTGATTTGGGTTCTCAGGTGGGGGTGGGGGGTCATGAAGTTATAGCCCAGCAAGGGTCCTTCCGTTTGATCCAGATCCACTGGCTGCCTCTTTCAGCTGCTTGAGAAACTGCTCTGACGGTCTGCCGCAGAGCCTGTCCATGGATTCCAAGTTCTTTCAGCAACCTGATGATGGAAGAAGCCACGAATCCTCTGCATCCCACTTCAACTGGCCAGACCTTTGCATTCCAGCCACGCTGAGTTGCGTCTGCTGCCAACTCTGTGTAACGCAGTTTCTTATGCTCGTAGGCCTCTTCAACAGAGTTTTCCCACAGAACTGTGAGCTCTATGATGTACACAGCCTTTCGTGAAGGGGACCAGAGTACCATGTCTGGCCTAAGGTTGGTAGAAGCAATCTCAGGTGGAAAAATGAGTTGCTGGCCAATATCGACAAGCATCTTCCAGTCCCGGGCCATGGCTAGGTGTCCAGTTTCTGGCTTTGTAGGAGGATACTTGGGCCTTTTCTGTCCCTCCCGGATGAATGTTGTTGTTTTGACGGGATTGCTTGTTTTTGGAGGATAATGAATTGGTTGCACTCCTCTTGGTGTCAAGTGCTGCAACCAGGCTCTTGAGGACCTGATTGTGCCTCCAGGTGTAGCGGCATTGTGAGAGGCTGGTCTTGCAACCTGTCATTATATGCCTGAGAGTCGCTGGAGCTGGGCAGAGGGGGCAGGTCGAGTCCTCGCCATACCATTGATGTAGATTTTTTGGTGATGGAAGCACATCATAAACAGCTCTTATGATGAAGCTGATGTTGCTTACCTAGATACAATTCTATTTAAAATGGGGATATTGTTTATTCATTTATCCGTAATAAATTCAACACCCACCCTTGAGCAAGAGACGTGCAATTTCCAACCCCAGGGAAATGTGCTCATCTGTGGGGACACAATTGCTGACAAAGGAACACTACCTGTCTAATGACTACAAGAGGGGACAGATTTATTACTGGCTATACTGTTTCTAAATGTCTAAATTTAAACCAAAAAAACATTGTTCTAAATTCTCAGTGCTATTTATTAAGCATGTTCTAAATTCTCAGTGCTACATATGATTATTAAGCATGTTCTAAATTCTCAGTGCTACATGGGAACATTTTGACATTTGCTGTATGGTTAGTGAGAAAGTCCATATTGCAAATGTAAGGTCCCTTACTAGATGTCCGAAAACGTTTGTAAAATTCGCGGACGGCGTCGGACCGAGCGGCAGGCCGGACCTACCGGGAAGTCATCAAATGAACTTTGTCGGACATTCGGGTTCCGTTTTATAAAATAATCAAATTTTGGTCATTTTTCCGCTGTCCCGGAAAATCCCTAAAGAGGGCATAAGCAATCATATTGCTATTGGACAAAACATCACGAATCACGACGGGGCCTTATCTCGAAAACGGAAAATATTTCGAAGCCGAAACTTGGTGAGCATAGGTTTGGCATAATGGGCAGTTGGCCCCGAACAAGATGGCGTCTAGGCCTCAACGGTTTTTGAGTTATGGCCATTTCTCTGGGATTAAAGGTCCAAAATGAAAATAGAGAAATTATTTTTCCACTTCACGTCAAAGTCAAGGAGCCTCCGGTGTCAATAAAAAAAGAACCAGCCATTTATCTTTCGTCATTTAAGAGAAATCGTACAATGACAGATTGGTGATGTTCAAAGATAGGTGTTTTTTTTTCAACGGTTACAGATTCAGTTGCAGGGTGTTCATACGAATCTTTTTAAAGTGTGCTGCGGAGCTCTGCGAGATTTCTGTGATTTTCTATGATTTTCTGAAATAACACACACTCACTAAACCCTCCGTAAATAACTCAGTTCTTAACGTAAAGACTTAAAACTCAGGATTCTGTAAAGGCATAACCCAATCAGGATATGAGTTTATTTATAGCTTCCTGGGCCAACCGGAAGTGCCTTAAATGGTGTCACAGTGGCAGTTTCCAAAGTTAAAAAGGTCAGATCTTTTCAAAACTTCATATGTGTGATTAGGTAACCCCCATAAACTGTAAGTCAGTCATTTCTCCCAACAGATGTCAAAGAAAAGCTCTCTGTCACACACACACACACAGAAACACACACAGCAAGGATGGAGTGACAAAGTGCGGTGCTTAAAGACACACAGAGCACGCAATGGCATTACCATAATCCCTAGGCTGTGCCGAGTTCAACGAGATATCCCACTTGACCGTAGCTCGCTCGGTCTAAGCGCAGCGACCATTAGAAAAGTAGGCCCAAAATGAAGCCTGCCCCACAACGTCATTTGCTTTTGGGTGACAGAGAGAGAACCGTTAGGGTGAGAAGCACAATTCGACCTCAGGTACGTTCCTAAGGTCCTCCCGATCTGAGCAAGCCTAACCTTGACCGTGTGGCATTCTTCAGTCGACCCTCTACTTTTTTGAACATTCTGTTAAAAATCGCGCAACATTTCAGCGCCCTGCTACTCATGCCAGGAATATAGTACGTTCATATGGTTAGAATGTGTGGATAGGAAACCCTCGGACGTTTTTAAAACTGGTTAAATCACGACTGTGGCTATTACATAACGTGCGTTACATCGGAAAGCGCAGGAAAACCTGATCACAGAAAATGGAAATAAATATCCTTGCGCCACTTCAAGCAATTGTTAACAGTGAGCCGAATTAGATAAGACCGAGCATTCAACTCCCACAGCATCCCCATGTTGTCTAGAGTCTTGTGAATTGAATCCTCTTTGATTCTTGGTTGAACCGAAAGAGGGGCACGACTTACCTCCGGTCTCCGCCCAGATCATTCCGGAAGAGCTCTCTCCTGAAATTTTTTCCAAGACGACAGCTAATGATATTTACATCGCCTACGGATGATTTTTATCGCTTATTAGCGTTTACTAATACCTAAAGTAGCATTACAAACGTATTTGAAGTGTTTTGTGAAAGTTTATCGTCTACTTTTTGAATTTTAAAAAATGACGTTACGTTGTGAAATCGCTGTTTTTTTCGTTTATCACACAGTCTACATATAACGATATCTTGGCTTTATATGGCCCGATTTAATCGAAATAAAGACCCAATAGTGTTTATGGGACATCTAGGAGTGCCAACAAAGAAGATGGTGAAAGGTAATGACTGTTTTCTATTTTATTGTGCGGTTTGTGTAACGCCGAAATGCTAATTATTTTGTTTACGTCCCCTGCTGTGCTTTTCTGTTGTAGTGTATTGGTGCATGCTATCAGATAATAGCTTCTCATGCTGTCGCCGAAAAGCATTTTAAAAATCTGACTTGTTGCCTGGATTCACAACGAGTGTAGCTTTAATTTGATACCCTGCATGTGTATTTTAATGAACTTTTGAGTTTTAACTAATACTATTAGCATTTAGCGTAGCACATTTGCATTTCCAGAGCTCTAGTTGGGACGCTGACTTGTCTGATTGGTTGCACCTGTGTGTTGTTTAGTTAATTTGTGTCTGTATATATTGTAGGTTGTCCCACCCTTGTTTTGTGCGGGATTGTTTATGTTGTCATTATTTTCGTCTATCGGTGTTTTTGTGTTTCTTATTCTCCGGTTACTCTGTTATCCTGTGTTGGATAATTTCACCCTGTGTGTGTTTGGGTTCACCGTGTTTGTTTTTGTTCAACGGAGAATAAACTTTATATCGCTATCTGCTCTCTGCGCCTGATTCCACCCACCTTGATTAGACGTGACACTATGTTTTAATACCCAATTAAAATTAAACACTCTGTCAATTCATAAGGATATGTAAATCCCTTATTCTATAATGATAGACAGAGCCCAGTCTTAAAATCAGACAGTAGAGTTTATTCAAGTGAGTACTGTAAAGAAATGCTATTTCTTATGCAGGTGACCAGCATACTGCTATTACATTGCTATTGCATTGTTATAACTGAGACAACACATAGCAACGTATTTTCACAGTAAAGCCTGTTGGGTCCCCTACAGGATAGCTCCCACATTACACACTAACTGCCAAAGCAGCGCACACACATAATCTCCTTTCTAGCCGAACATTGTGTGACCAAGAACATTGTGTGCCCGAAGAGGATTCTACGATGACGGATAGACAACTGAGCCAATGGCGGAAGACTACAGACTACACCCCAGCCTGAACCAATCCAAAGATCCGATCTTCTAGAATCAACCTACTTTCTGTTCCACATATAAGGACTGTGCTGAATGTTAACGGTCTCTTTTCCTGCTGTTCTGTGCGAGCTAACGGAAGAGCCGTAATTACGCGGTACCAGATATCTTCACTCTGAATAAACTGTCGCTTGTCGTACAATTTACCACTTTGTCTGAATCGATCCTTGACCGGCTCACCCTTCTACATATCTAATTACTAACAGAACTTGGTAAGCAGAGGATAGTTAACTAACGGTCCAGTCGAAGTGAGCTGATTGGGTGTGAGAGAGGGGGTGAGCGGGTGAAAGGACGATTCACGAAGGACGAGTGAAGACGTTTCGGGGGTGGACAAAAATTCTGCTCAACTCGGGAAACTGATCTAAAGGTGCACCATAAATAAGGTAAGCAAAACCTGTTAAATCAAACTTTGCATATTGTCGAATAGTCTGTCTAAATTTTGATCAGTATTTCCGAGTAAGTATGAATTCTTGTGTAAATTTATAATTTGCTGACGAGTCGAAAGAACAGTGAAGTGAATATATGTAGTAACAAACCGGCGACGGCCGGAGTGATATAAATCATTGATGAGATATCAGTAAGGGGATAGTTAACTACTATTCATTAAATCTGGCGCCGAGGGGATAAATTGTAATTTTGTCCCGCGACCCGGTCAGCACAGTCTGATAGAGATTCACTGATAGGGGTCGGACATGTGTAATAATTCTGATAGGGGTTAGCTCGATAGGGGTCAGGAATAGAGATCAGTAAGGGGATAGTTAACTACTATTCATTAAATCTGGCGCCGAGGGGAGAAATTGTAATTTTGTCCCGTGACCCGGTATGGGCCAGTCTGATAGAGATTCACTGATAGGGGTCGGCTTTCAGGGGTCAGAGATATAACGTGTTGTTTTGTCTTGTTTTGTCTATTTGTAACTGTTTATATTAAAATGCAATGTGGTTGTAATTGTTTCCATTAAGATTGTTGGTGGTTAGATAGAGAGAGAGAGATTATAGAGAATTATAATAAGGGTTATTGGATAAATCCAAAACTTCTATGTTGTATGTACCTATAACTTCTTTGTTAAATGTATAATCAGGAACAAAATGACTGATGTATAATTGAAATAATATCTGAATATAATATTTAAATATTGAGACTAAATAGTCGAATAGATCCCTTGGTTGTGCGCTCCACAAATGCTATACCAACCCATTCGTTTTTCTCGAACTAAAACATACTAAGGAGAAGCTCAGAGATAAGACAGAGCACGAGCAGCAGTGTTTCTTCGAATACATCGTGGGTATTAATCAACGTCGGGCGAAGTATATGCTAACTATATTCAGATAGAAGGAGAGAATTCCGATTAAAACTACGATTAAATTCCGATTGAATTATTAAAGCAAATTCACAATGGCGACCCCCAATACTCCAAAGCTGAGGTTTAATGAGTTCCTAGAACAAAAAATAGAATATAGATCAGGGGGAAAGGAACAATAGAAGCACATGAAGAAAGTTTGGGAGGGATTAAAGCTAAAATGGACACAAGAAGGTTATTTAGGAGGGGGACCGCCAACCGGGGTCCAGCTGAAAACAATGGAATGTGGGTTAAGAGAGACGTTGCAGGAAGCTAGAGATAAAGAGGCAGAAAAGAACAAAAATCACGTATTTAAGAAAGAAGAGGTAAGAGGTGACAATTGGGTAAAGAAAAAGAAGGGTCAGATACGAAGGGAGCGAGATTAATGAGAATCCTAATTGAGGGAAAACTTTGGGCGTTTAAATTAGTGCTATTTTCTGTTGTTCAGATGCCGGAGTAACAAATACAGATAACTGTAAATTGGGTCTATTTGCGGAGAATCTCAGTTCCATAGCATTGGTGGTATAGTGGTGAGTGTAACAGTCTCACAACCTGCAGTCCAGGGTTCGGTTCCCAGCTGAGGTGTAAAAAATAGTTATATATGTCTGAGTTTTTGGTTGTAATTAAACTAATTGTTTTGCAGAGAAAGTTATAGTCACTAGTATTGGTATAAGATATAAACTGAACGTTTTAAATAGTTTGTTTGGTTCAAATTGAAAGACTAAGTCATTCAACTTAATATAAGAACGGAGATTTTGATGCAAGACGATGTCTGTTCACTAAATGATTTGCTGGGAATAATACATTGGGAAAAGAGTCGTAATTAAAATGCTAAATCAAAGACGAGACAGTAACTTAAATCAAATTAATTCTGAATAATAACGGGGGAACAATTACGATAGATTTGTGTCCATCGAAATGTTTTTATAAGATTAGCGAATTGAGAGATGTTGATTGATGTTGTAAACTCTAATTCAGGATTCAACAGATGTGATAAATTAGGTTTGGTTTATCGAACCCGAAATACTGTTGTTGCAGACAGCCAACCATTATTTACAATGAGTTGAAAATCGTTGCGAAATGAGTCAAGATTGAGCGCTTGTTGATGACATCACTCGCGAGGTTTCCGTCGCCACGGAAATGATGTCTTGACTGGGGGTAACGGAGAAAATGGTTAGTGTCTTTTAGAAGGAAATGCGTGCATTATTGTTGAGTCACTTTTCAGAAGTTGATAAACATTTCGAAATACATTTTTAAAAGGAGTATGTAAATCGTCAGGAAAGATGCTAAAAACTAGCAGCTGATTCGCTGGGTGGGTATCATTGATTTGTGGCGTTTATTTGGACTGTAATTAGGCCATGAGAAAGATAGATTGAATGTCTGAATCATAAAACATTGTGATAATGAATTCTGATGGTTATTGATTCTTGGTTTGATCATTTAAATAACACCAGTGAATTTGAGCACTGTTTCCATTATGTGGAACGGTGTCAGGGTATTAATGGTGAAAAGCAACCTCTATAGTAAAACATAATAACATCCTGGCGGGCTGTATCACCGCCTGGTACGGCAACTGCTCCGCCCTCAACCGTAAGGCTCTCCAGAGGGTAGTGAGGTCTGCACAACGCATCACCGGGGGCAAACTACCTGCCCTCCAGGACACCTACACCACCCGATGTTACAGGAAGGCCATAAAGATCATCAAGGACATCAACCACCCGAACCACTGCCTGTTCACCCCGCTATCATCCAGAAGGCGAGGTCAGTACAGGTGCATCAAAGCTGGGACTGAGAGACTGAAAAACAGCTTCTATCTCAAGGCTATCAGACTGTTAAACAGCCACCATTGAGTGGCTGCTGCCAACACACTGTCATTGACACTGACCCAACTCCAGCCACTTTAATAATGGGAATTGATGGGAAATGATGTAAATATATCACTAGCCACTTTAAACAATGCTACCTTATATAATGTTACTTACCCTACATTATTCATCTCATATGCATACGTATATACTGTACTCTACATCATCGACTGCATCCTTATGTAATACATGTATCACTAGCCACTTTAACTATGCCACTTTGTTTACTTTGTCTACATACTCATCTCATATGTATATACTGTACTCGATACCATCTACTGTATGCTGCTCTGTACCATCACTCATTCATATATCCTTATGTACATATTCCTTATCCCCTTACACTGTGTATAAGACAGTAGTTTTAGAATTGTTAGTTAGATTACTTGTTGGTTATCACTGCATTGTCGGAACTAGAAGCACAAGCATTTCGCTACACTCGCATTAACATCTGCTAACCATGTGTATGTGACAAATAAAATTTGATTTGATTTGATTTGTAATTGTACATGTTTCGGTAAACTAGCTAGGTTGAATTTGGTTATTTGAGCATTTCCCTTGATACGTAGACATACGTAACAGGGGCAAGTTGTTTTTCCTTGAGGAACACGCAGATGGTGTTTTGTTTTATTGAGATGTAAATGTGAGTTGAAGGAGCCAAGGGAAAATACGTTATTTTTATTAAATATCAGGGATTATAATCTTGGGGAGAATGAGGCCATAAACGACCAAATTGGAAAGGCCTGGAAGTTTTGATTAATCATTAAGGTTTGCAAATATATACACATAAAACATTTGTTAGGACTATTTGTTTTGGTGCAAAGGTATTTTAAAGAGGCACGCTCAAATATGGAACTTTATGAGTTTTTATTTTATGAGTTTTAAATTACACAAGTGAATTTAGATTTTAAGGATAAAGGGTTCTTTAATATGTCTAATGTAGTATAGAACTTGACTATAAATGGGTGGGTTGACTTATTGACCTTATCATGGCTGTCTTCTAAGGTCTGATCAGCCTTAGGGGAGAGTCATTGGTATAATGAATGTGGTCATATTGAGTTACTAGTTTAAAGGTAAATTCATTATAAAGGAGTTTAGGTTAGGAGGTTAGAATTATTGTTTGAACTGCAAATGAGAAAGTGGTTCAGGATTCTGTTTTACAACATTAGCTGTGAAGTTTTTGAATGGGCTATTAACAGAGAAAAAAGAATCTTATTTATCATTGAGAATAAATAGGGGAAGATAAGATACATTGAGGTTGGGATAGGAGATATATTAAGCCAATAGGGCAGGGAATTACATAGAAAAATAAGTTTTAGTTCTTAGGGGTGATAAATTACTGTAGATAAGGAATTCTGCACTTTGCAACATATATTAAATTCATGTTATTGTCAGATAGAATACTGAGGGTCCCGGAAGGAAGGATTTTGATATGATAAGCATTTGTTTTGAATTATTTATTTTTTTGACTATTAGGAGTTTTTTAAAAATAGTATTGAATTTAACAGGTATATAGGACATCTGTGATGATTTAGGATTATTGTTAGGTTGATTAAGGAAATGTAAGGACTTTAGAGATTGACACTCATAGACATGTTTTTTCTAAAAATCTATGATTTTAGATAAAGTCAAACAGTTAGAAGCTTAGTGGTATTTGAGAGATATGAGAGAAAAGGTTTAAATTGGTAAATATATATTTAAGAAAATATATAAGTAGCGCAGATAGTTCTTAAGTAGATAAGAAACTTGACAGGGAATTGGTACTGGATTGACGCCCAAGGGAGAATTGGACATGTGGAAAACTAAAAGGGGCTCCTTCATGATGATGTCAGACATAAGGATAATATACTAATCTTACCTAAGTCATTATTTAGAGTAGGTAAGGTTGATACCTGGGCAGAGCCAGGTATCAAAAGGGGGATGGGTAAATTGTGGTCTAGGATAGGATGGGGCCTATTGGATAAGAAACTAATCATTTAAAAAATGTAGCTAACAAATGGGCATAGAAGTTAACCTGTTGCTTCTACTCGGGACGCTTGCGTCCCAACTAGAGCTCTGGAAATGCAAATGCGCTACGCTAAATGCTAATAGTATTAGTTAAAACTCAAAAGTTCATTAAAATACACATGCAGGGTATCGAATTAAAGCTACACTCGTTGTGAATCCAGGCAACAAGTCAGATTTTTAAAATGCTTTTCGGCGAAAGCATGAGAAGCTATTATCTGATAGCATGCAACACCCCAAAAGACCCACAGGGGACGTAAACAAAATAATTAGCATTTCGGCGTTACACAAACCGCACAATAAAATAGAAAACATTCATTACCTTTCACCATCTTCTTTGTTGGCACTCCTAGATGTCCCATAAACACTATTTGGGTCTTTATTTCGATTAAATCGGTCCATATAAAGCCTAGATATCGTTATATGTAGACTGTGTGATAAACGAAAAAAACATCGTTTCAAAACGTAACGTCATTTTTTAAAATTCAAAAAGTCGACGATAAACTTTCACAAAACACTTCGAAATACGTTTGTAATGCAACTTTAGGTATTAGTAAACGTTAATAAGCGATAAAATTCATCAGGAGGCGATGTAAAGATCATTAGCTGTCCGTCTGGAAAAATGTCCGGCTAGAAACTCAACGAAAATATCCGGTCCTAGACCGGATTAGATACGGTGTCCTGTATGTGTTTGACCAAGGAAAAACTCGAAGGGAAATGACAAGACTCTAGACACCCTGTGGAAGCTGTAGGTACTGCAACCTCAGTCAATTAATTGTGGTTCACGTTTATCAATGGGTTCAAGTAGCGCATGGATATATTTTCCCCATTTTCAGTGATCAGTTTTTCCTGTGCTTTTCGATGTAAATGCCGTTCTGGTAAAGCCACAGCAGTGATTTAACCAGTTTTTTAAACGTCTGAGTGTTTTCTATCCACACAGACTAAGCAAATGCATATACTATATTCCTGGCATGAGTAGCAGGGCGCTGAAATGTTGCGCGATTTTTAACAGAATGTTCAAAAAAGTAGAGGGTCGACTTAAGAGGTTAAAGATATAATCAGATAAAACATATGAGAAATTGTTTGTTAACCAAGCCTATGTCCAGGATTTTATGCATTACAGGTGAACTACAGGTGAAGTCACTCAATCCAGTCCCAGAGGCTTGGGGACCATAGAAGACCCCTGGTGAAAGCTAGCTGAAAGAGCTACCCAGATTCATATCGCACGGCGGGAGGGTAAGACACTTTTTCACTGTCGGACAATAAACAGAGTTCGGGAGAAGAACTGGAATTAACAGAATTCCGGGGGCCATCTCTCGAATGAAGTAACCCTCCCTGTCCTATCACCCCTGTTTTTGTTCATAGAAGTGAGGATGTGTCTGGCTCTGGCTAAGTGATGTGTATTTTGTTCCAAAATAAGCATAAGAGATCCCTAGATCTGGGTAGACAGGAAGTTAGAGTAGAGATTACATGATAACCGACTTCGGACAGTTCTAGGATTAGAAAAGAGGGGATCCTTATAGCATGGGGGATCCCACAAAGGTGGATAGGTTTTCCATGATATGGGGAAACCTGGGAGCACTGTTGAACTTTGTAAAGGTGATGAAATCCTACTAACCATCAAAACTATTAAGCTCTCTGATGCAGGCACTCACACCCTCGGACTACAAAGGACGAGGACAGACATGATGGGTGTGTTTTCTATTAAGGTACTGCCAAGACCAGAGGTGGCCGGACACACTCCTCTACCACCACTGTGTTAAAAATACCATTCAGGTAATTAATGTTAGAGACTATTCGGCTATTGATCAATTAGGAACTGAGACTGGTTTTGATGGTAGGGACAATTTGTGGCTGTCTTATATGAGGTACACAGCTAAAACCCTGAGAAGAAAGGACTGCATTATTTGTAGTCATGCTAGACCTGTTCTGGCTACACACCCATTTGCTGTAGGAGAAGGAGAGCGGTGGTTGTGTATTCTGAGAAGTTTTTACCAGGTTAAGCCCAATTCAACCCTCAGTACCCCCCCCTGACGCGCGGCTCCCGCAGCGCGCCGCCACCGTCCTCGAGGACGACCCGGAGGACGAGGTGCTGGGCGATCCGGGTGGAGGCGGTGGAAATCTATCAGGAGAGAAGGGTCCAAAATGTCCCTCACCGGAACCCAGCATCTCTCCTCCGGGCCGTACCCCTCCCAGTCCACGAGGTACTGTAGGCCCCCCACCCGGCGTCTCGAATCCAGAATGCCTCGAACTGTATACGCCGGGGGCCCCTCGATGTCCAGAGGGGGCGGAGGGACCTCAGACACCTCACCTTCTTGCAGGGGACCAGCCACCACCGGCCTGAGGAGAGACACATGAAACGAGGGGTTAATACGGTAATACCTAGGAAGTTGTAACCTATAACACACATCGTTTATTCTCCTCAGGACTTTGAACGGCCCCACACATTGCGGCCCCAGCTTCCGACAGGGCAGGCGGAGAGACAGGTTTCGGGTCGAGAGCCAGACCCTGTCCCCCGGTGCAAACACGGGGGTCTCACTGCGGTGTTGGTCAGCGCTCCTCTTCTGCCGTTCTCCCGCTAACCGTAATGAGTCCTGAACGGCTTTCCAGGTGTCCTTGGAGCGCTGTACCCATTCCTCCACCGCAGGAGCCTCGGTCTGAATCTGATGCCATGGAGCCAGGACCGGCTAGTAACCTAACACACACTCAAAAGGAGATAAGTTAGTAGAGGAGTGGCGTAAGGAGTTCTGGGCTAGTTCGGCCCATGGAACATACCTAGCCCACTCACCAGGCCGGTCCTGGCAATAAGACCGCAGAAACCTGCCCACATCCTGGTTAACGCGCTCCACCTGCCCATTACTCTCGGGGTGAAAACCTGAGGTTAAGCTAACCGAGACCCCCAGTCTCTCCATAAACGCCCTCCACACTCTGGACGTGAATTGGGGACCCCGATCAGAGACGATGTCCTCAGGCACCCCATAGTGCCGGAAGACATGGGTAAACAAAGCCTCAGCAGTCTGCAGGGCCGTAGGAAGACCGGGCAATGGAATGAGACGACAGGACTTAGAAAACCGATCCACAACGACCAGGATCGTAGTACTTCCCTGGGACGGGGGAAGGTCGGTAAGGAAATCCACCGATAAATGTGTCCACGGCCGTTGTGGAACGGGGAGGGGTTGTAATTTCCCTCTAGGTAGGTGCCGAGGAGCCTTGCTCTGAGCACACACTGAGCAGGAGGAGACATAAAATCTCACGTCTTTAGCCAGTGTGGGCCACCAGTATCTCCCTCTCAGACTCTGCACTGTCCTCTTAATACCAGGATGACCCGAGGAGGGAAGAGTATGAGCCCACCTAATCAGCTTGTCCCGGACCACCCTCGGCACGTACTTGGTCCCTACAGGACAGTTAGGGGGAGCCGGTTCTGACCGTGAGGCCCTCTCTATCTCAGCGTCCACCTCCCATACCACCGGTGCCACGAGACATGACGGTGGAATGATGGGAGTTGGCTCTACTGACCGTTCCTCGGTATCATAGAGGCGAGACAGTGCGTCAGCTTTAGTGTTTTGGGAGCCTGGCCGATATGTGAGGGTAAACTGGAACCTAGTAAAAAACATGGCCCATCTAGCCTGACGTGGATTTAGTCTCTTAGCTTCCCGGATGTACTCGAGATTACGATGGTCAGTCCAGATGAGAAAAGGGTATTTAGCCCCCTCAAGCCAATGTCTCCACACCTTCAGAGCCTTGACTACAGCTAACAACTCCCGGTCCCCCACATCATAGTTTCGCTCCGCTGGGCTAAGCTTGCTTGAAAAGAAAGCACACGGACGGAGTTTGGATGGCACGCCCGAGCGTTGGGACAGCACGGCTCCAACCCTAGCCTCTGACGCATCCACCTCCACTATGAACGCTAAAGAGGGGTCCGGATGCGCCAACTCGGGCGCATTTGTGAACAGCTCCTTCAGACGACTGAAAGCTCTGCCCGCCTCTGCTGACCAGCGCAAGCGCACCGGTCCTCCCTTCAGCAGTGAGGTGATGGGAGCAGCCACCTGACCAAAACCCCGGATAAACCTCCGGTAGTAATTGGCAAACCCTAAAAACCGCAGCACTTCTTTCACCGTGGTCCGAGTCGGCCAATTACGCACGGCTGTAACGCGATCATCCTCCATCACCACCCCGGAGGTGGAAATACGATACCCCAGGAAGGAAACGGACTGTTTGAAAAACTCACATTTCTCCGCCTTGCAATACAGGTCATGCTCCAGTAGTCGCCCAAGTACCTTACGCACCAGAGACACATGCTCCGCGCGTGTCGCAGAATAGATCAAGATGTCATCAATGTACACTACCACTCCCTGCCCGAGCAGGTCTCGGAGAATCTCATCTACGAAGGATTGGAAAACGGCTGGAGCATTCTTCAACCCGTATGGCATGACGCAGTACTCATAATGACCAGAAGTAGTACTAAATGCGGTTTTCCACTCATCTCCTCCCCGGATACGTACCAGATTATACGCGCTCCTCAGGTCCAGTTTTGTGAAGAATCGCGTCCCGTGAAATGATTCCATTGCCGTAGCGATGAGAGGTAGTGGGTAACTAAACCCCACTGTGATGGAATTTAGACCTCTATAATCAATACACGGACGCAGACCTCCATCCTTCTTCTTCACAAAAAAGAAGCTTGAGGAGACGGGTGATATGGAGGGCTGAATGTACCCCTGTCCCAGTGATTCGGAAACATATGTTTCCATCGCAACTGTCTCCTCCTGGGACAATGGATACACGTGACTCCTAGGAAGTGCAGCGTTTTCCAGAAGGTTTATCACGCAGTCCTCTCGACGATGAGGTGGTAATTGGGTCGCCTTCCCTTTACTGAAGGCGATAGCCAAATCGGCATATTCAGAGGGAATGCGCACGGTGGAAACTTGGTCTGGACTCTCCACCGTAGTTGCACCAACGGCAACTCCTATACACCTACCTGAACACTCCTCTGACCACCCCTTAAACTCTTCAGTCGACCCTCTACTTTTTTGAACATTCTGTTAAAAATCGCGCAACATTTCAGCGCCCTGCTACTCATGCCAGGAATATAGTATATGCATTTGCTTAGTCTGTGTGGATAGAAAACACTCAGACGTTTAAAAAACTGGTTAAATCACTGCTGTGGCTTTACCAGAACGGCATTTACATCGAAAAGCACAGGAAAAACTGATCACTGAAAATGGGGAAAATATATCCATGCGCTACTTGAACCCATTGATAAACGTGAACCACAATTAATTGACTGAGGTTGCAGTACCTACAGCTTCCACAGGGTGTCTAGAGTCTTGTCATTTCCCTTCGAGTTTTTTCTTGGTCAAACACATACAGGACACCGTATCTAATCCGGTCTAGGACCGGATATTTTCGTTGAGTTTCTAGCCGGACATTTTTCCAGACGGACAGCTAATGATCTTTACATCGCCTCCTGATGAATTTTATCGCTTATTAACGTTTACTAATACCTAAAGTTGCATTACAAACGTATTTCGAAGTGTTTTGTGAAAGTTTATCGTCGACTTTTTGAATTTTAAAAAATGACGTTACGTTTTGAAACGATGTTTTTTTCGTTTATCACACAGTCTACATATAACGATATCTAGGCTTTATATGGACCGATTTAATCGAAATAAAGACCCAAATAGTGTTTATGGGACATCTAGGAGTGCCAACAAAGAAGATGGTGAAAGGTAATGAATGTTTTCTATTTTATTGTGCGGTTTGTGTAACGCCGAAATGCTAATTATTTTGTTTACGTCCCCTGTGAGTCTTTTGGGGTGTTGCATGCTATCAGATAATAGCTTCTCATGCTTTCGCCGAAAAGCATTTTAAAAATCTGACTTGTTGCCTGGATTCACAACGAGTGTAGCTTTAATTCGATACCCTGCATGTGTATTTTAATGAACTTTTGAGTTTTAACTAATACTATTAGCATTTAGCGTAGCGCATTTGCATTTCCAGAGCTCTAGTTGGGACGCAAGCGTCCCGAGTAGAAGCAACAGGTTAAGAGCCCCCTGTCGCCAGAAAATCACCGGGTTGTGTTGAGCTAACCAGGGAACCCCCAACACCACTGGAAACGCAGGTGAATCTATAAGGAACAGGCTAATCTGCTCCTTATGATGACCCTGCGTTACCATGTCCGTTGGCACCGTAGCCTCCCTAATCACTCCTGACCCTAATGGCCGGCTATCTAAGGAGTGCACGGGGAAAGGTCGATCTAACGACACCAGGGGAATCCCTAGCCTTAACGCAAGCCCACGATCCATAAAACTCCCAGCTGCGCCTGAATCGACTAGCGCCTTATGCTGTAGAGATGGGGAAAACCCAGGGAAAGAAATCAATAGAAACACATGACCGACAGGAAGCTCTGAATGAGTTTGGTGCTTACTCACCTGGGGTGATCGAGCAGTGTTCCGCCTGTCCTCCCGACTCCTAGACGAGTTCCTCCAGCACCGGTCGGACGTGTGCCCTCGTCGACCACAACTGGTGCAGGAGGACACTCCTCCTCCGGTCCCCCTTGAAGCCGTACCTCCTAATTCCATAGGGATAGGAACAGGGGGGCTGGGGATAGGAAACGACAGGACCTGATCCGAACGCCCGCGAGCAGCCAGCAGGTTGTCGAGACGGATAGCCAGATCGATAAGTCCATCCAGTGTGAATGTGGTGTCCCGACATGCCAGCTCCCTGCGGACGTCCTCACTGAGACTACATCTAAAATGATCAATCAAGGCCCTGTCGTTCCATCCTGCTCCTGCTGCCAAAGTCCTAAACTCTAGGGCAAAATCCTGTACGCTCCTCGTCTCCTGACGCAGGTGAAACAGCCGTTCACCCGCCGCCCGACCCTGAGGTGGATGGTCAAAAACAGCTCGGAATCGGCGGGTGAACTCTGGGTAATTATCCTTAGCCGAGTCCGGACCATTCCACACTGCGTTGGCCCACTCGAGGGCTCGCCCAGTCAAGCAGGAGACGAGGGCGCACACGCTCTCCTCTCCAGAGGGAGCAGGACGCACGGTAGCCAGGTATAGTTCCAGCTGAAGGAGGAAACCCTGGCACCCAGCCGCCGATCCGTCAAACTCCCGTGGGAGTGTCAGCCGAAGAGCCCCAGAGCCAGATGTGGTCGCAGAAACAGGAGGTGCTGGAGAAGGGGTTGCTAGAGATGAGGTGGGGAGGCCACTCCTCTCCCATCGATCCATTCTCTCCATCATTTGGTCCATAGCAGAACCAATCCGGTGAAGCACGCTGGTATGATGGAGGACCCTCTCTTCCATCGATGGGAGAGGAGACGCTGCTGCTCCTGCTGATTCCATGGTGGTGCGGGATTCTGTCACGTCTAATCAAGGTGGGTGGAATCAGGCGCAGAGAGCAGATAGCGATATAAAGTTTATTCTCCGTTGAACAAAAACAAACACGGTGAACCCAAACACACACAGGGTGAAATTATCCAACACAGGATAACAGAGTAACCGGAGAATAAGAAACACAAAAACACCGATAGACGAAAATAATGACAACATAAACAATCCCGCACAAAACAAGGGTGGGACAACCTACAATATATACAGACACTAATTAACTAAACAACACACAGGTGCAACCAATCAGACAAAACCAACAGATAAACGAAAAGGGATCGGTAGTGGCTAGTAGGACGGTGACGACGACCGCCAGGCACCGCCCGAACGGGTAGGAGAGCCAACCTCGGCGGAAGTCGTGACAGAATTACTCCTGTGATGCACTCACTGGTATGTCTGAACAGCTTGAGGCCACATTTGGGGTTTCCAGACAGAATAGACTTGCCTGGGATATGCTTCTTGCCAGTCAGGGGGACGTCTGCAAGATGTTCGGTGAACAATGTTGCACGTATATTCCGAATAATACCAGTCCAGATGGTAGTATATCTAAGGCGGGCTTGATGCACTATCTGCTAAGATGAGGTCCACGGGGGGGGGAGGAGTCTGTTCTCTTGGCCTGGTTTGGTAAGTACACTGGTATGATGGTTACTGGATTTCTGACCCTAATTCTTGTATTATTTGTTATTGATGTGATGTGCTGCCTGCATCATACCGTGTTTTAAGAAATCTGTTACAGATGTGGTGAAGGCTTCAGGCATGATGCCTTTGCTTGATGCTGCAGTTGGAGATGCCGATACTGAAGCATGCTTTCAGGGGAGGATGGGACTGACTGAGGATGACACATGGTATGCTGTGGGTGAGGTAGTAGAATAATTTTACACCACCACAGTTCCTTGTTATACATTTTTATGATAGGTTTTCTTTCCAGTATGTTTGTTCTCCCTGTTGTGAAGGTTTAGAGTCCCTGGGTGGCAAGGAGCCCACCTGGTACAGGATAGGAGTAGCTGAGAGGACCAGATGGTTTCTAATAATTCTTTACTCTGTTTTCCATGACCAAAGTTTTATCCTACATCTTACATGTCAATAACAATAAAGTTTTATCCTGTTTTTGATAAGTGACACCCTTGTGGGTGACAAAAGGGGGAAACAAAAGCATACAACCTAGGCATATATCACTTGTTATTAATAATAAACTTTTTATTATTTTCATGAAATGCTATGACTGCTGAAATAAAGGATAATGAGTGACACCCTAGCGGGTGTCAAAAGGGGGACTTAAATTTCACACTATTTTCTTTTGTTCTGTTTTTGAATGAGCTGTTCTCTTTTGACATGAAGGTAGTTTAAACTTTGTAACTGTTATATGATTCATTGCTGAATTTTTGTTCACACCCTTGGGGTTATTTTACATTATAGCCATTACCATATATATGATTGAATATTATCTGCTGTTGCCTTGTGTGGATGTATGTATGTGTTATGCTACCTAGCTGATTTGAAACATTGTTAAAAGTATCAGGGCCATGGAACTTTCTCATGCTGGAAAAATACAGAAGGGAGGGCACATTCAGAGCGTGGGGTTGCGAGAACAAGCGGTCTTTTGTTAGATAACAGGAGCCAGGTGCGAGATAACGGTATGGAGCATGAGACCCATCTTTCAGTTTTTGCAGCCATTTTAGGAGGGGGATCCAGTTGCTTTTATTGATTAACCTTCTCCATTGTATGTCGTGTCCCATCTGGGATGGGAAGAGGGGGAAATTATTTTTCTTTGTGGGCCATTTCCGTATAGACTTACCTAGTTTAGGCTATTTTTCCTTTTTGGATTATGTTTTCGTTTTTGCTTGGAGTAATGTATCTGGACTATATCACATCTCTTAGGAGATGTGAAGAGAGGGAATCACAACTTTTTCCTGCGGGAAAAAGTTGGCTTATGTGGACAATCATTTTACTTTTATTTTGAGCTGTTGTTCTCCGCTCTGTTAAATGAGGGTTGTAAGTTCCTAGGTGGCTGGTAGCCAACTTAGTACATAGTGGGATTGAATGGAGAACATGATGGTAATACATATATATATATTTCTGTTTAATACCATGCCTTATTTCATAGTCCCTTTGGGAGAAGTTTCTCTTTGTGTCTGGATCTAGTTAGGTTGTGTCACGTCTCTGGTGAGATGTGAAGAGAGGGTTTTGTAAAGAAATGCTATTTCTTATGCAGGTGACCAGCATACTGCTATTACATTGCTATTGCATTGTTATAACTGAGACAACACATAGCAACGTATTTTCACAGTAAAGCCTGTTGGGTCCCCTACAGGATAGCTCCCACATTACACACTAACTGCCAAACCAGCGCACACACATAATCTCCTTTCTAGCCGAACATTGTGTGACCAAGAACATTGTGTGCCCGAAGAGGATTCTACGATGACGGACAGACAACTGAGCCAATGGCGGAAGACTACAGACTACACCCCAGCCTGAACCAATCCAAAGATCCGATCTTCTAGAATCAACCTACTTTCTGTTCCACATATAAGGACTGTGCTGAATGTTAACGGTCTCTTTTCCTGCTGTTCTGTGCGAGCTAACGGAAGAGCCGTAATTACGCGGAACCAGATATCTTCACTCTGAATAAACTGTCGCTTGTCGTACAATTTACCACTTTGTCTGAATCGATCCTTGACCGGCTCACCCTTCTACATATCTAATTACTAACAGTACTCAGTACTTACACATTTTACCACAGGTTATAAACTGAAAATGACGTCAGCGTTTTCTAAATGTTCCGTCTCTTCTTGACACTGCTAGAAAGGCTCTATAGTTCTCAAGCCTTCCCTCCTCGCCTAGAGCCAAGGTCAGCCAGTGTAGATCAGCATTCTAGTCAGTCTGGAGATATAGTTCATTCATTTGTACCAAGGAACAGACCGTCATTGTTCTAAACTCTTGACCACATTCACCACATTATATTTAGTACTGGGATCAAGAAAGAAAATTCATACATGTACAGTAACACATTAGTATTCTGATTAGTACATATACAGTAACATAATAGTTTTCTGATTAGTACATCCTGATTGAAATATATAAATAATTAGTCATTATAGATAAAAATTCCCTTAACAGAGTATAACAGAACTCATATGGCAGGCAAAAACCTGTGAAAAAATCCAACCAGGAAGTGGGAAATCTGAGGTTTGTAGTTTTTCAAATTGCACTTCCTAAGGATTCCACTAGATGTCAACATTCTTTAGAACCTTGTTTGATGCTTCTACTGTGGTCTGGCAGAGTGGCAGGAGCTGACCACGCCCATTCACGTGAGAGTTAGCATGAGTTCCATTGCATTTCTGAAGACAAAGGAATTCTCCGGTTGGAACATTATTGAAGATTTATGATAAAAACCTCCTAAAGATTGATGCTATACATCGTTTGACATGTTTCTACGAACTGTAATATAACTTTTTTGACTCTTCGTCTGAACTAAGCAATCGTGCAGTGAGCATTTGGAGCATTGGATTACTGGGCTAAATGTGCAAACAAAAAAGGAGTCATTTTGGACAAATATTATGGACATTATCGAACAAAACAAACATTTATTGTGGAACTAGGATTCCTGGCAGAGCATTCTGATGAAGATCATCAAAGGTAAGTGAATAATTATAATGCTATTTCTGACTTCTGTTGACTACACAACATGGCGGATATCTGTTTGGGTTGTTTTGGTCTTTGGTAAAGCTTTTTTGAAATATGACACAGCGGTTGCATTAATGAGAAGTTTATCTAAAGTTCCATGCATAACAGTTGTATCTTTTAGCAATGTTTATTATGAGTATTTCTGTAAATTGGCTCTCTGCAAAATCACCGGATGTTTTGGAACTACTGAACGTAACGCATACTGAGATTTTCTTTAACAACAAGATTACCGTTAAAATGGTATAAGATACTTGTATGTTTGAGGAATTTTAATTCTGAGATTTCTGTTGTTTTGAATTTGGCACCCTGCACTTTCACTGGCTGTTGTCATATCGATCCCGTTTGTGGGATCTCAGCCCAAAGACGTTTTAAATCTCACTACGTGGCCTGGTGTGTCAATGTCAGGCTGGGACAGGATGTGGAGTGCATCCTGCATTTTTGGGCACCATATTTTGGACACCTTGTTGTCGGGGAAGAGTTTATCCTCTTTGATTAATTTCCCATTTGGGTCAATGAGGATGGCCACCTCAGTGGGTTTTTACCAGAGTAGTTGGTTTACAGTCTGGGGCTGGGGTGCACAGGGTCTGTGTAGAAGGAGGGGTGTGTGTGGGGGACCGGAGAACTTCTCTCTTTAGGAGGTGTCCCCATATGAGCCTCCTTGCTGACTGGGGGTGTGGGTGAAGGGTTGGTGAGGGGCTGCAGTTTCTCTCTAGGAGTCTCTACAGTCTGCTTTATCTGCTGTGGCACCCTCTTGATGACAGACAACTCCTTTAACATCTCCTTCTTTACCTGCACCAGCTCTCTCCTCATGGTGGCTTTTACCTCCTCAAGCGCTGTGGTAAGGCTCTCTCTCAGCTCCTAGACAGAGTTCTTCAGCTGGGACCTGCACTGGTTGATCCTGTCCTGTAGAAGCTCTGTGTCTGGGCTGTAGGTGGTGTAGCTGAGGGGCTGCTCCTTTAGGTCAGTAACCCATACATCTAACTCTAACAGAGAGAGCCTGTATCTCAGCAGGCTGATGGTGGTCTTGACTATGTTGGTTGTAGGCAGGTAGGGGGCAGGATAGAACTGTTGTGTGGGTATAGGTCTGGGCCTGGGCTCGTGCTGTTGGTGTGCCTGAAGAGAGAGGTCGAGGGGGCTGTCCTTGTCTTTTTTGGATTCCGCTATCTTCCTTAGGGTGGGGAAGTCCTGCACAAAAGAGCTGAGTGCAGCGTCACTGCCCTGGACCATGATAGTGCCGTTCTGGTGCATGTTTACCATCAGAAACCTGTTTTCCTGGTCCTTCTCGCTGTCCTCAAAAATGTGTATTTGCCTTCCCTTGCAGATGCCTTTCTTTGTTGTACAGCTGAAATGCCTGGTTCCAGCTGTAGTGTGGTCTGTGTGGTCTGTGTAAAATAACAGGTTTGTAACAGTCCTGTTGTGTGAGCAGTCTGCAAAGAAAGTATCCCGGTTCTCCATCAGAATTCTGTTTATGGATTCTTCCCTTCTCTGATTTGATTTCTGCTTGAAATTCAAAAAAGGGGGGAAAGTCTCTCAGTCTGCTGCTGCTGCTGGTGTTGCCATGGTTACCACCAGTAAACAGTTGGAGTTAGATGGTAAGCTAGCTGGCACATTTGACACACGTGTTAAACTCACTCTTGACAACCAGAAAGTTATAAAAAGTCAGGAGCTGTTCTTCTGCATGACTTTCTCTCTCTCTCTCTCTCTCTCTCTCTCTCTCTGTCTCTCACGCTCTCTCTGTCTCTTTCTCGCTCTCTCGTTCTCCCTCACTCTCTCTCTCTTACTCTCTACCCATCTCGCCAATCCATTTAGCCACAATTAATAAAATAATTTAAAGTACAGTATGATGTAATATTGTCTGAATGGATCCATCAGATGTTGTTGAAGAACAGATACTGTATCTCCTGTACTACACATTACCTTCAATAACATCACCCTCACAGGCTTTCTCCAATTACCCCCAATTACCTGCTCCCCAAGTTATCCTCCAATAACAAGTCCCCAATTAACCCCCCCCCCCCCCCCTGCCCCGTCCTCCCTACAAGCACCCCTGGTGGCCGTGTGCTTGTTTTTTAGCCGGGGGCTCATTTCTCCCTATATCAGAAGCTCCCCTTCTCTCCTCTTCCTCTACCTCTTTCACTCTCACACTCTGCAGGAGATGCCAGTCTGACAGACACTCATCCTCTCTCTCTCTCTGTCTGTCTGTCTCACCAGGATAAGGCTTGCTTTTGCCAGATAGGGCAGAGGTAGAACAAGATTTTGTTTGTCAATCGCTGTTTTTTCACATCCGCTTACAGGTGTCTGTGGTGTATATCTTCACTGATGGCACGTTTTGTTAATATCGTTCTGTTTACAGAGTGTTCTGTCTACAAGGTCTTGGTTTGGTCTCTCTCCAACAGGTGACGGAACTCTCCCAGTCTTCAGACTTGTCTCTCTCCAGGTGATGAGCCTGTGTGGTTGGCTGTTGCTGCTCTACTGTCTCCATGTCCCTGGGTCTGTCTGGGGTCTGGATGGAGGTGGAGAGGGGGCTTGTCGGCTGGAAGCTAAGCCCGTCTCGGGCAGTGTTTATCGGGCAGGAGATGTGGTCATTGGGGGCCTGTTCCCCATCCATGTGGAAGCCCCTCTACCAGAGCAGGAGTTCAGGAGCATTAAGGGAAATTCTACCTGTACAATGTATGCAGCTTGTGTGATAACATCTTTTTGTCATTGTGTTTTCACCTGAAGGTAATGTGTATTCAGTTAGCTCCTATCTCTCTGTTTCTTCCTTTCTTCCGTCTGTCAGGTTCAACCAGCGTGCTTACCGCTGGCTCCAGACTATGATCTTTGCTGTGGAGGAGATTAATCGTGACCCAGCCCTCCTGCATAACCTCACCCTGGGGTTCCTGGCATCTGACACATGCCTGTCAGAGGGCACCACCCTGGGGGCAGCCCTAGCCATGGTGACCGGCAAGGAGGCCTCCGTGGTGGGCACAGAGTGTGGCACAACCCCTGAGGTTCCCGTCATCATCGGCGATGCCCGCTCCTCAGCTTCCATCGTGGTGGCACAGACCCTCGGGCCATTTGATTTTCCCATGGTGAGGCAGGGGTTGGATTACAGGTTGGGATGAGATGATGACTCTTTTCACATTACATTTCAATCTCTATCTAGATTTCTCTCTCTCTAACGTTTACTTTCCTTCTCCCTCTGCTCTCTGTCATTTACAAATTATAATTATCCTTAACTCTCTCTTTCTCTCTCTCTCTCTCGCTGTCTCTCTCACGATCTCTCTCTCTCTCTCTCTCTCTCTCTCTCTCACTCTCTTCTCTCCCAGGTGAGTTACTTTGCCACCTGTGCGTGTTTGAGTGACACCTGGAGGTACCCCTCATTCTTCCGTACGGTACCCAGCGATGCCTTCCAGGCTCGGGGCATGGCCAAGCTGCTGCGTCAGCTGGGCTGGGTGTGGGTGGGGCTGTTGTCAGGGGATGGAGACTATGGCAAGATTGGGGTTCAGCTGCTTCTCCAAGAGCTCCAGGGATCTGGGGTGTGTGTCGCTTACTCTGAGGTCATTCCCAAGGTACGACCTCACTCTGATGATCTGACAATGTACACTCTCTCTTTTGCTCTATCTTTCTCTCTCTTTCACTCTGACTCCCCCTCTCTTCTAATCTAACATATACATTTTCTCTGACTCTCTTCCCTTTCTCTCACTGATTGTCATCCCCAAGGTACCGTCTAAGAGACAGATCAGGCACATAGTGGACACCATCAAAGGATCTACTGCCAGAGTGGTGGTGGCATTTGTAGGATTCACAGGTCATTCAGGGGTGAGCAGTTACCAGTCAGAGTATTGTTAATGATTTGTAACACAGCTGTAGCAGTGTCCTTGTGTCTTACCGTGTCTTGATGCCCTTTACAGACACAATAATTTCCTAATTGATAATCATGCTTTTCAGCTTGATTATCTTGATCTTTTTAACGATTTCATTCTCCAGGCCCTGATGGAAGAGGTTGTCCGTCAGAACATTACAGATAAGCAGTGGATTGCCTCAGAGGCCTGGGTCACCTACTCTACTATCGCCTCCCCGAAAAACCTGCCCTCTCTTGCCGGGACAATCGGTTTTGCACTGAAGAAAGCTGACATTCCCGGCCTGGGGCCTTTCCTAACACGCCTCCATCCAGACGGGGACTACCTGAAGTCCGACCCCTTCCTGAGAGAATTGTGGGAGGAGATGTTTGGGTGTTCTCTGGGGGTTGACCTCAGCGTGACACTGCCGTCCCGGCGACAGTGTACGGGGTCAGAGGTCATACGTGAGGGAGACTTTACACCTAAATCTCTGTTTTTTGGTCCTGGTTCCCAATGTTATTTCAGTAAAATGAAGTGTCAATCCTAGGTGAGGGGGAGAGCCAGTATGCTGACGTGTCTCAGCTGAGAGCCAGCTATAATGTGTACAAGGCTGTGTACGCCATCGCCTACGCCATACAGGATATGATGGCCTGTCGACCAGGGGACGGAGTCTTTAATGGTGGACAGTGCCCTGATATCAGGAAGCTTCAGCCCAGCCAGGTGAGAAAAACATGTGGATCTCTTTTCAAGTTAAGAAGACTAATGTTTCCAGTTAGGATACAGTGAAACACTTTGTAAGGTTTGAATACTAAAAAACAAATGCCACAACTGGTTCTAACTCTTAATCCTGTACCAATGCCCTTTTCTCTTTGAGATTGTTCATTATCTGAGGGGAGTGAACTTCAGTACTCCTGTGGGGGAATCTTTCCACTTCGACATGAATGGTGATCCGCCTGCCTCTTATGACATCATCAACTGGCATGTGACCCCCGAGGGGACGGCAGAGTTTGTCCAGGTCGGACATTTTCTGTCCTCTGAGGGATCGGACGACCAGTTTCACATCGACATGGATAAAGTGGTGTGGGGTGGGGGCAGCGGAGATGAGGTGAGAACTGTTCAGTTTGGTGTCATTGAGGCAGAGTGGAATGTTTGTGTGAATCACGGCCGAATTTGATTTAGCTTGGTGTGTGTGTGTGTGTGTGTGTGTGTGTGTGTGTGTGTGTGTGTGTGTGTGTGTGTGTGTGTGTGTGTGTGTGTGTGTGTGTGTGTGTGTGTGTGTGTGCGTGTGTGAGTGTGTGAGTGTGCGTGTGTGCGTGTGTATTAATTTTTATGTTATCACCCTGAGGCAACCATACAGAAAAGAGAAAGACATAAAGTAGACCAAATGGATAACAGGAATTGACCTCAGAGTGAAAGCTCTGACATCGACATCTTTTATTTTAATTTAACATTTATTTAATGAGGCAAGTCAGTTAAGAACAAATGTTATACACAATGACGGAAAACCCCGCTATGATGCTGGGCCAATTGTGCATCGCCATATGGGACTCTGAATCACCGCCTAATGCGATACAGCCTGGATTCGAACCAGGGACAGTAGTTACAACTCTTGCACTCATATGCGCCTTAGAGTGCAGTGCAACTCTGGAGTTAAATTACACTGAATTTGAGATATTTGTGTGGTAATTTTCCTGACATAATCCCCAGAGGGGTCCAGCAAGCCTGCCTGTCTGTGAAATAATTATGATAATAGCAATGATTTTGAAAATTATGGCTTCATCCTCTCCCCCCTCTGGTAGGTCCTTGTGTCTGTATGCAGTGCTGACTGTCCCCCTGGTACCAGGCATGCGGTACAGAAGGGGAGGCCTGTGTGCTGCTTTGACTGTCTGTCCTGTGCTGAGGGAGAGATCAGCAACACAACAGGTAGTCTATCAACGGTTCTGATTCCAATTCATATTTTTCCTCAAACCTGATTGGTCCTGATTTGGACTCCTCATTCTTCTTCCTTCTTTATCAGGGTCAGATGACTGTATTAGGTGTCCAGAGCATTTCTGGTCCAACCCTGATCGTACGGCCTGCATCGCCCAGCTGGTGGACTTCCTCTCCTACAGCGACACCATGGGGGTCATCCTGTCTGTCATCTCAGTTTCCGGGGCAACACTCACAGCCGGTGCCCTGGCAACCTTCCTCTACCACCGTCACACGGCCCTGGTGAGTTGAATCATATGATAATTTATAGAGGTACTGGACAGAGATGAGATTGTGTCATATAAGGATGGGATTTTTGACATGTCATTGTGTAAATCATCTTTCTCTGTCTCATTCCAGGTGAAAGCCAACAACTCTGAGCTCAGCTTCCTGCTCCTGCTGTCACTCAAGATCTGCTTCCTGTGTGCACTGGTTTTCATTGGCCAGCCGAAGCCATGGACGTGCATGCTGAGACACACCCTGTTTGGTATAAGCTTTGTGTTCTGCATCTCCTGTCTGCTCAGCAGGACTGTGGTGGTGCTGGTGGCCTTCAGGGCCACTCTGCCTGGAGAGAACCTGATGAGATACTTCAGCCCCACCCAGCAGAGGATGGGTATCTCACTCTGCACACTCATCCAGGTTAACATCTAGTTTTTACTGTATTCTATGGGAATGTAGTTGTTTCCTTCATTGATCATATCATTTTTTTTCAAGATAACTCGTTAAGATAACTCAAGATAACTAGTTTTCCATCCACTTATTTTCCCTTACACAGGTGCTGATCTGTGGGCTGTGGCTGGCCTTAGCTCCACCCCGACCTGCTGAGAGGAGGGGAAGAGAGGGTCGGGGCCCGAGGGTCATCCTGGAGTGTGAAGTGGGCTCTGTGGTCGGATTCTCTCTGGTGCTGGGCTACATCGGCCTTCTGGCCTCCCTCTGTCTCCTCTTAGCCTTCCTGGCCAGGAAACTCCCAGACAACTTCAACGAGGCCAAGTTCATCACCTTCAGCATGCTGATCTTCTGTGCCGTGTGGATCTCCTTCATCCCTGCCTATGTCAGCTCTCCTGGGAAGTACACAGTAGCTGTAGAGATCTTTGCCATCCTGGCCTCCAGCTTTGGGCTGCTGTTCTGTCTGTTTGCTCCAAAGTGTTACATCATCCTTCTGAGACCAGAGAGAAACACCAAGAAACACATGATGTCTAATTTGAAACCATCAAGAAACACATGATGGACAAATAGAAACCACCAAGAAACACATGATGTCCAATTAGAAACCACCAAGAAACACATGATGTCCAATTAGAAAACACCAAGAAACACATGATGTCCAATTAGAAAACACCAAGAAATACATGATGTCCAATTAGAAACCACCAAGAAACACATGATGTCCAATTAGAAACCACCAAGAAACACATGATGTCCAATTAGAAACCACCAAGAAACACATGATGTCCAATTAGAATCCACCAAGAAACACATGATGTCCAATTAGAAACCACCAAGTTTTACATGATGTCCAATTAGAAACCACCAAGAAACACATGATGTCCAATTAGAATCCACCAAGAAACACATGATGTCCAATTAGAAACCACCAAGAAATACATGATGTCCAAATATTAGCCTAAACCATGCTCACATCGTGATTTAGGGCTCGTTGATATTCATTTCAACAGGGGAATGTCAATTCTGTAGGGAAATATTAATTTCCTGCTCTAACTTCACTATATTACTTTGTTAATATTAGTATGTGTTCTTATAAAGTGTCATAATGGAACACGTCTATATGAACAATAAAGATTACGTAGTGTCTACTCATGCTGGAAGAGTTAGTATTGAGTCTGACAGTCTGACAGAACTTACAGACCCCCTACACATGATTCCTTCGTCATACAGTCAGTGTGAGTTTATCTGTGTGTGTGTGTGTGTGTGTGTGTGTGTGTGTGTGTGTGTGTGTGTGTGTGTGTGTGTGTGTGTGTGTGTGTGTGTGTGTGTGTGTGTGTGTGTGTGTGTGTGTGTGTGTGTGTGTGTGTGTGTGCGTGTGCATGTGTGTGTGTGTGTGTGTGTGTGTTCCTCATCATACACTAAAATGAAAACAGAAACATTCCACTGTCTGCTTACCCACTGTGGGAACCTCTCCTCTCCCCATCACTCCCTCTTCATACTGTCTGCTTACCCACTGTGGGATCCTCTCCTCTCCCCATCACTCCCTCTTCACACTGTCTGCTTACCCACTGTGGGAGCCTCTCCTCTCCCCATCACTCCCTCTTCACACTGTCTGCTTACCCACTGTGGGAGCCTCTCCTCTCTCCCATCTCTCCTTCCTCTCCCCATCTCTCCCTCCTCCATCCATCCTTTCCTCCTCTCGCCATCTCTCCCTCCTCTCCCCATCTCTCCCTCCATCCATCCTTTCCTCCTCTCTCCATCTCTCCCCTGCCTTTCAACCACAGAGTCCCCCGGATTCACAAGCACTCCCCTTGTCCCACTACCTCGGTTCACATTCACACCACATTCTACATCAGGTTGAAAGCGCTACCCAATAGAACCACCACAACGGGTAGAGTTACTACCCAATAGAACCACCACAACGGGTAGAGTTACTACCCAATAGCACCACCACAACGGGTAGAGTTACTACCCAATAGCACCACCACAACGTGTAGAGTTACTACCCAATAGAACCACCACAACGTGTAGAGTTACTACCCAATAGCACCACCACAACGGGTAGAGTTACTACCCAATAGAACCACCACAACGTGTAGAGTTACTACCCAATAGCACCACCACAACGTGTAGAGTTACTACCCAATAGCACCACCACAACGTGTAGAGTTACTACCCAATAGCACCACCACAACGTGTAGAGTTACTACCCAATAGCACCACCACAACGTGTAGAGTTACTACCCAATAGAACCACCACAACGGGTAGAGTTACTACCCAATAGAACCACCACAACGGGTAGAGTTACTACCCAATAGCACCACCACAACGGGTAGAGTTACTACCCAATAGCACCACCACAACGTGTAGAGTTACTACCCAATAGCACCACCACAACAGGTAGAATTACCACCACAGTCCAGTAAGCTATCCTCAGTAGCAGCATTCTGGGTCCAGTAAGCTATCAGGGCCTCAGGTCATTATCAAGGAATTCCCCCTATGCCACCAGAAGACAATCAGTGACCCAATTAGAGTCCCATCAGAGGCCCAATTAGAGGCCCATCAGAGTCCCAATTATAGGCCCCATTTGATTCCCCATCAGAGGTCCAATTAGAGGCACCATTAGAGGGACAATTAGAGGTTCCATCAGAGGCACAATTAGATACCCTATTAGAGGACAAATTAGAGGCCCAATAGAGGCCGCATTAGAGTCCCCATTAGCGACCCCATCAGAGTCCCCATCATAGTCCCCATAAGAGGCCCCATTAGAGGCCCAATCAGAGGACCAATTAGAGGTCCCACTAGAATCCCAATTAGAGGCCCTAATTAGAGGCCCCATCAGAGGCCCAGTTAGAGTCCCCATTAGAGGCCCAATTAGAGTCCCCATTAGAGGCCCCATTAGAGGTCCCCTTTGGAGGCCATGGTATCACTATCAGTCCTTCAGGGGCAACAGAAGAAACTGAGCCCAGGTGAATGGCTTATTGTCTTTCACCATAGTGAACAGCTGAAAGACAGGATTTAAAGAGACCTGTGAAGTGATGATCAAGTGGTAGAGGAAGGAGGAGCAAATCAAATCATATCAAATCAAATGTTATTGGTCACATACACATGGTTAGCAGATGTTATTGTGAGTTTAGCAAAATGCTTGTGCTTCTACAGTAGTTCCAACAATTCTCCAACAACTACCTAATACACACAAATCTAAAGGGGTGAATGAGAATATGTATATATAAATATATGGATGAGTGATGGCCAAGCGCCATAGGCAAGGTGCAATAGATGGTATAAAATACAGTATACACATATGATATGAGTAATGTAAGACAAGTAAGCATTATTAAAGCGCCACTTTTTAAAGTGGCTAGTGATACCATTATTAAAGTGGCCAGTGATTGGGTCTCAACGTAGGCAGCAGCCTCTCTGAGTTAGTGATTGCTGTTTAGCAGTCTGATGGCCTTGAGATAGAAGCTGTTTTTCAGTCTCTCGGTCTCAACTTTGAAGCACCTGTACTGACCTTGTCTTCTGGATGGTAGCAGTGTGAACAGGCAGTGGCTCGAGTGGTTATTGTCCTTGATGATCTTTTTGGCCTTCCTGTGACATCGGGTGCTGTAGGTGTCATGGAGAGTAAGTAGTTTGCCCCCAGTGATGTGTTGTGCAAACTGCACTACCCTCTGGAGAACCTTACGGTTGAGGCAGATGCAGTTGCCGTACCAGGCTGTGATACAGCTTGACAGGATGATCTCGATTGTGCATCTGTAAAAGTTTGTCAGGGTTTTGGGTGACAAGCCAAATTTCTTCAGCCTCCTGAGGTTTAAGAGGCGCTGTTGAGCCTTCTTCACCACACTGTCTGTGTGGGTGGACCATTTCAGTTTGTCTGTGATGTGTACGCCAAGGAACTTAAAACTTTCCACCTTCTCCACTGCTGTCCCTTCGATGTGGATAGGGGGGAGCTCCCGCTGCTGTTTCCTGAAGTCCACGATCATTTCCTGAAGTCCACGACGTCAGAAAGTCCAGGACCAAGTTGCACAGGTTGGGTAGAGACCCAGGGCTTCCAGCTTGATGATGAGCTTGTAGGGTATTATGGTGTTTTAAGCTGAGCTGAAGTCAATGAACAGTATTCCTCTTGTCCGGATGGGATAGGGCAGCATGCAGTGTGATGGCGATTGCATCGTCTGTGGACCTGTTGGGGTGGTATGCAAACTGAAGTGGGTCTAGGGTGGCCGGTAAGGTGGAGGAGGTGACATGATCCTTGACTAGTCTCTCAAAGTACTTCATGATAACAGAAGTGAGTGCTACGGGGCGGTAGTCATTTTGTTCAGATATCTTTGCCTTCTTGGATACAAGAACAATGGTGGCCATCTTGAAGAATGTAGAGACAGAAGACTGGGATAACAACCTAATTAAGGGCTAACAAACAAACTAAGGGCTAACAACCAAACCAAGGGCTAACAACCAAACTAAGGGCTAACTACCAACCTAATGGCTAACAACCTAACTAAGGGCTATCAACCAAACCAAGGGCTAACAACCAAACTAAAGGCTAACCGAAATGACCATCAGAAACATTGAGATGATCCACCAGGTAGGAATGATGGAACATTGCTTAATTAAAAACCTCTGGGATATGTGGGACGGTAGCGTCCCACCTTGCCAAAAGCCAGTGAAATTGCAGGGCACCATATAAAAAATAAAAATAATTCCTCAAACATACAAGTATTTTACACCATTTTAAAGATAAACTTCTTGTAAATCCAGCCACAGTGTCCGATTTAAATAGGCTTCACGGCGAAAGCACACCAAACGATTATGTTAGGTCAGCACCTAGTCACAGAAAACCATAAAGTCATTTTCCAGCCAAGGAGAGCCCTCACAAAAGTCATAAATAGCGATTAAATTAATCACTAACCTTTGATGATCTTCATCAGATGGCACTCACGGGACTTCATGTCACACAATAAATGTGTATTTTGTTCGATAAAGGTAATATTTATGTCCAATAACCTCATTTGAAATTGGTGTGTTATGTTCAGAAATGCATTGTCTCAAACAAACATCCGGTGAAAGTACAGAGAGCCACATCAAGTTACAGAAATACTCATAATAAACATTGATAAAAGTTACAAGTGTTATGCAGGGAAATATAGATAAACTTCTCCTCAATGGAACTGCTGTGTCAGATTTCAAAAAGGCTTTACGGCGAAAGCACACCTTGAGATTATGTTAGGTCAGCAACTAGCCACAGAAAAACATACAGTCATTTTCCAAAAAAGGAGAGGTGTCACGAAAGTCAGAAATAGCATTATAAATATTCACTTACCTTTGATGATCTTGATCAGAATGCACTCCCAGGAATCCCAGTTCCACAATAAATGTTTGTTTTGTTCGATAAATTACATCATTTATGTCCAAATACCTCCTTTTTGTTCATGCGTTTAGTTCACAAATCCAAACTCACGAGGCGCGGGCAAGTCCAGACGAAAGTTCAGAAGAAAAGTCCAAAAAGTTATATAACAGGTCGTAGAAACATGTCAAACGATGTATAGAATCAATCTTTAGGATGTTTTGTCATAAATCTTCAATAATGTTTCAACCGGACAATTCCTTTGTCTTTAGAATTCAATGGAATCCAGCTAACTCTCACGGGCGTGCACGAGACTGAGCTCATGGCACTCTGCCAGACACCTGGCTCAAACAGCTCTCAATCTCTCCCCCTTCACAGTAGAAGCCTGAAACAAGGTTCTAAAGATGGTTGACATCTAGTGGAAGCCTTAGGAAGTGCAATATGACCCCATAGACACTGTATATTCAATAGGCAATTACTAATTACTTGAAAAACTATAAACCTCAGATGTCCCACTTCCTGGTGTTTTTTTTCTCAGGTTTTTGCCTGCCATATGTGTTCTGTTATACTCACAGACATCATTCAAACAGTTTTAGAAACTTCAGAGTGTTTTCTATCCAAATCTACTAATGCTATGCATATTCTAGCTTTTGGGCCTGAGAAGCAGGCAGTTTACTCTGGGCACCTTATCTTGTTGAGTGTAGGGGGCAGTATTTTGAAGTTTGGATGAAAAACGTACCCAAATGAAACTGCCTATTTCTCAGGTCCAGAATATAGAATATGCATATAATTGTCGGATTAGGATAGAAAACACTCTAAAGTTTCCAAAACTGTCAAAATATTGTCTGTGAGTATAACAGAACTGATATTGCAAGCAAAAACCTGAGGAAAATCCAACTAGGAAGTGCTGTTTTTCCTGAAAGCTCTCTGTTCCAATGCATGCCTTCATTCCATTTAAAGGGATATCAACCAGATTCCTTTTCCTATGGCTTCCCCGAGGTGTGAACAGTCTTTAGACATAGTTTCAGGATTTTATTTTGAAAAATGAGCGAGAAAGATCACGTGCAAAACTGGGTGCCAGCAGCATTTTGCATCCGCCAACAGAGTGGAGTAGACATTCTCTCTCTCTCTCTCTCATTGAAGAAGATACAGTCCGGTTGAAATATTATCGATTAGATATTGTAGAAACAACCTGAGGATTGAATATAAAAAATGTTTGACATGTTTCTACGAATTTTACGGATACTATTTGGAATTTTCGTCTGCCTCATCGTGACCGCTCGAACCTGTGGATTTCTGAACATAACGCGCCAACCAAATGGAGATATTTTGGATATGAAAATAATCTTTATGGAACAAAAGGAACATTTATTGTGGAAATGGGAGTCTCGTGAGTGCAAACATCCGAAGATCATCAAAGGTAGGCGATTCATTTTATTGCTTTTCTGACTTTTGGGAACAATCTACTTTGCTGCTAGCTGTTTGTAATGTTTTGTCTGTAATGTATGCTTTCGCCAAAAAGATTTTTTGAAATCTGACATGCCAGGTGGATTAACAACAAGCTAAGCTGTGTTTTGCTATATTGCACTTGTGATTTCATGAAAATAAAATATTTTTAGTAATTTAATTTGAATTTGGTGCTCTGCAACTCAACGGATGTTGACAAAAAATGACAAAAAAAGGCATTGTTCAGTCTGTCCCTGATGGAGAGAAGTGGCTTCTTTGCTGCCCTTCTTGACACCAGGCCATCCTCCAAAAGTCTTCGCCTCACTGTGCGTGCAGATGTACTCACACCTGCCTGCTGCCATTCCTGAGCAAGCTCTGATCTTGTGGTGCCCCGATCCCGCAGCTGAATCAACTTTAGGAGACAGTCCTGGAGCTTGCTGGACTTTCTTGGGCTCCCTGAAGCCTTCTTCACATCAATTGAACCGCCCTCCTTGAAGTTCTTGATCCGATAAATACTTGATTTAGGTGCAATCTTACTGGCAGCAATATCCTTGCCTGTGAAGCCCTTTTTGTGCAAAGCAATGATGACGGCATGCATTTCCTTGCAGGTAACCATGGTTGACAGAGGAAGAACAATGATTCCAACCACCACCCTCCTTTTGAAGCTTCCAGTCTGTTTTTCGAACACAAACAGCATGACAGAGCGATCTCCAGCCTTGTCCTTGTCAACACTCATACCTGTGTTAACGAGAGAATCACTGACATGATCTCAGCTGGTCCTTTTGTGATAGGGATGAAATGCAGTGGAAATGTTTTTGGGGGATTCAGTTAATTTGCATGGCAAAGAGGGACTTTGAAATAATTAATTGCAAATGATCTGATCACTCTTCATAACATTCTGGAGTATATGCAAATTGCCATCATACAAACTGAGGCAGCAGACTTTGTGAAAATGTATATTTGTGTCATTCTCAAAACTTTTGGCCACGACTGTACAGTAGAGACGTCCTCTACAAGGACACTACAGTACTGTACAGACCTCCTCTATAAGGACACTACACTACATTACAGACCTCCTCTACAAGGACACTACATTACAGACCTCCTCTGTATGGACACTACAGTACATACCTCTACAAGGATATTACACTACAGACCACCTCTACAAGGACATTACAGTACATACCTCATCTATATGGACACTGCAGTCACAGCTGATTCGCGCCGCTCATTGCATTTATTATATATGTCTGTGACTACAATTGCTACTGTTGGCTTTACACAATTTAACATCTTGGAACAAAGCCAAACCTTGACTATGTCTTATGTGACAGTTTATAGATTAAATTATAGTGTTTTTTTTGTGTTTTTTTTACATAATTAGATGCCAATAATGGTTGGTATTTTCTCATGGTTTAGATAATTCATTTTCAATGTTTGTGTCCTATTAAGTTAGGGTGCTACACTGATCATACCTTCTAGTTCAGGTTAGGAACCTGGATCATACCTTCTAGTTCAGGTTAGGAACCTGGAAGGGTTTATCGTTCCAGTATGGTATAGTACTGTATGTTGGGAAATTGGGAAATCACTGCCCCTGCTGGACAGATAGATGCTACTGTAAGGCTAGGTCACACTGAGACATCACTGCCCCCTGCTGGAGAGATAGATGTTACTGTAAGGACAGGTCACACTGGGACATCACTGCCCCCTCCTGGATAGATAGATACTACTGTTCCCTGGTGGTAGATATACATTTGATGTCTGAAGTTTACATACACCTTAGCCAAATACATTTAAACTCAGTGTTTCACAATTCCTGACTTTTAGTCCTAGTAAAAACTCCCTGTCTTAGGTCAGATAGGATCATCACTTTATTTTAAGAATGTGAAAATTGCCCATTCCTCCTGACGAAGCTGGTGTAACAGAGCTAGGTTTGTAGGCTTCCTTGCTCACACACGCTTTTTCACTTCTGCTCAAAAATGTTCTATAGGATTGAGGTCAGGGCTTTGTGATGGCACATCTCTAATACCTTGATTTTGTTCTCCTTAAGCCATTTTGCCACAACTTTGGAAGTATGCTTGTAGTCATTGTCCATTTGGAAGACCGATTTGCGATAAAGCTTTAACTTCCTGACTGATGTTTTGAGATGTTGCTTCAATATATCTACCTAGTTTTCTTTCCTCATGATGTCATCTATTTTGTGAAGTGCACCAGCCCCTTCTGCAGCAATGCACCCCCACAACATGATGCTGCCACTCACATGCTTCACGGTTGGGATGGTGTTCTTCGGCTTGCAAGCCTCCCCCTTTTTCCTCCAAACATAACGATGGTCATTATGGCCAAACACTTCGATATTTGTTTCATCAGACCAGAGGACATTTCTAAAAAAAATACGATCTTTGTCCCCATGTGCAGTTGAAAACCGTATTCTGGATTTTTTTAGGTTTTGGAGCAGTGGCTTCTTCCTTGCTAAGTTGCCTTTCAGGTTATGTCGATATAGGACTTGTTTTACTGTGGATATAGATACTTTTGTACCTGTTTCCTCCAGCATATTCACAAGGTCCTTTGCTGTTGTTCTGGGATTGATTAGCACTTTTCGCACCAAAGTATGTTAACCTATAGGAGACAGAACACGTCTCCTTCCTGAGCAATTTGGCAGCTTTGTTGTCCCATGGTGTTTATAATGTACTTGCGTACTATTGTTTGTACAGATGAACGTGGTACTTTCAGCCATTTGGAAATTGCTCCCAAGGATGAACTAGACTTGTGGAGGTCTAAAATTTTATTTTCTGCGGTCTTGGCTGATTTGTTTTTTATTTTTCCATTATTTATTTTATTTTATTTCACCTTTATTTAACCAGGTAGGCAAGTTCAGAACAAGTTCTCATTTACAATTGCGACCTGGCCAAGATAAAGCAAAGCAGTTCGACACATACAACGACACAGAGTTACACATGGAGTAAAACAAACATACAGTCAATAATACATTATAAACAAGTCTATATACAATGTGAGCAAATGAGGTGAGATAAGGGAGTTTACAGTTTAACCAGACACCTAAGTATTTGTAGTTGTCCATGTATTCTAAGTCAGAGCCGTCCAGAGTAGTGATGTTGTACAGGCGGGCAGGTACAGGTAGCGATCGGTTGAAGAGCATGCATTTAGTTTTACTTGTATTTAAGAGCAATTGGAGGCCACGGAAGGGAGTTGTAAGGCATTGAAGCTTGCCTGGAGGGTTGTTAACACAGTGTCCAAAGAAGGGCCAGAAGTATACAGAATGGTGTCGTCTGCGTAGAGGTGGATCAGAGACTCACAAGCAGCAAGAGCGACCTCATTGATGGATACAGAGAAGAGAGTCGGTCCAAGAATTGAACACTGTGGCACCCCCATAGAGACTGGCAGGCAAAGAGCAAAGAGGCACTGAGTTTGATGGTAGGCCTTGACTATAGTTTGATGAGAGGGACTATAGTTTGTTAACAAGACATTTGTGGAGCGGTTGAAAAACAAGTTTTAATGACTCCGACCTAAGTGTATGTAAACTTCCGACATCAACTGTATGCATGTCATGTTGACGTATCTAGCTATAAGTTAAACCTGACCAATCAAATGGATAGGTGTAAGCAATTATGGTCATTCCATATGCTCTTAACTAGGTGTCTTTGCTAGACAGACACAGAGAGAATGAGGGGGGAGAAAGTGAGAAAGATAGGATGAAAGTGAGAGTGAGAGAGGTGTGAAGAGAATGGAAGACAGAGAGAGATTAATGGGGAGAGAGAAACAGAGAGAGAAAGACAGAAGTGCAAATGTATTTAGATAGACCTGAGTAGTTCAACAACTCGTCTCTTCCAACTTGTTAAGCAATCACATGTACCTACGGGTTAAGAATGGCCAGCCACACAGGAGGGGGATTTACACTAAGGAGGAGAAGGAGGCCTAGATGCATGCCGGCCATTTCGGAGTGAAGCGCATATTTACCAAAATCAATCTACGCTTCTTCTGACGGGGAATTGTCAAGGAGGTGGACAGCTGGGCAAGTGAAACAACCTTTTGTTTATCAATCACATTCTTTTATATCTTCGTCCAGTGTATGTATTACGGGTCTCGTCCCGGGCATTTATTCGAGGTACTCCTCGCTCTTTTGTTTGGGTTTCAACCCTGTGTTTTGTATCCGTGTTTGTTTCGGTCTTTGTCCCCGTGCCTTTACATGGCAGGCTGTAATTTGGGTCAATAAAACCCCTATTACCCATTACTACACCTGTCTCCCGATACTTATACCAACGTGACAAAAGTTTATGTATTGAAATCTTAAATATTGGCAGATTGGTTTTCACAGCTGTTTCACAAGGTGTTCATTATTGTAAGTTCTATGGTATCCTTTGAGGTTCCACATTGTTCATTGTTGTATCACATGACCTACAATAGATACATATTCAACCACAAGGGTTTACTAATGAGCCATGCAAAACTATATATATATTTATAATAGAGGACTTACTGAAATTATATTATTTCAGTGTAAATGAAAATATAAACATGACAGCCAGACAAGCCAGTGTATGAATCAAATTAATTTCCAAATGAATGGAGTGTATATTAGCAGACGTTGTGATCTGTAAGGTAAGTAACTTTAATGTGTCAAGCAGATTACATGTTTTATTTGCTATTTCTGAAACAAAGCAAGACATGGATTTCATGTTGTTGTCATGTTCACAAGGCACACAAAAGTAGTTTAAAGTAATGTTTTTATTTTATTAGCTAAACAAAACTTGTTTAATAGACAGACAAAATGTCACGGATATCAATTTTGTTTGCATAGTGGGGGTGAAAAGAATACATTTAGAGAATGCAAGAATGCATTTAGAGAATGCAAGAATGCAATTAGAGAATGCAAGAATGCAATTAGAGAATGCAAGAATGCAATTAGAGAATGCAAGAATGCAATTAGAGAATGCAAGAATGCAATTAGAGAATGCAAGAATGCAATTAGAGAATGCAATCCTATTGGTGATGGGGAGGGGGGAACACTTTTTGGCTGGGGGACATTATTTGGCATGGCAGGGACCATTTCCTTCAATAAAAGAAGTCACTCCCCCTCTCTGCGGGACCCCATATCCTTCCATAACTGGAGGCCCTCCCCCCTCTCTCTGCGGGGCCCCATATCCTTCCATAACTGGACCACCCCTCTGCGGAGCCCCATATCCTTCCATAACTGGAGACCCCCCCCTCTCTCCGCGAGACCCATATCCATCACTCTGGTCCCTCTCATCACTCTGGCCCCTCTCATCGCTCTGGTCCCTCTCATCACTCTGGCCCCTCTCATCACTCTGGTCCCTCTCATCACTCTGGTCCCTCTCATCACTCTGGCTCCTCTCATCACTCTGGCCCCTCTCACATCTCTGGCCCATCTCATCACTCTGGCCCCTCTCATCACTCTGGTCCCTCACATCACCCTGGCCCCTCCCATCACTCTGGCCTGTGTTATCCTGGAGGGCTACAGGCTGTACAGCCAGGATCTAGGAGGCAGGACAGCCCATACACGCTGCGTGATGGACAGCAGGAGGAGAATGAAAGTTTGTGGACCTGCAGTGAAAGAGCACATTTAATTAGGAAAGCTGTCAAACACTACAAAGATCTGAGAGATGTGTAAGAGGACAAGCTGAGAGAGGATCAATGTAAAAATGATGGATCTTTCATTAAAATAACTGACTCTGAGGAGGAACAAAAGCACACTCCTGTGGTAGATAACTGACTATGAGGAGGGACAACAGCAGTCTCCTGTGGTAGAGAACGGACTCTGAGGTGGGATAACATCACACTCCTGTGGTAGATAACTGACTCTGAGGAGGGACAACAGCAGTCTCCTGTGGTAGATAACGGACTATGAGGAGGGATAACATCACACTCCTGTGGTAGATAACTGACTCTGAGGAGGGACAACAGCAGTCTCCTGTGGTAGATAACGGACTCTGAGGTGGGACAACAGCAGTCTCCTGTGGTAGATAACGGACTCTGAGGTGGGACAACAGCAGTCTCCTGTGGTAGATAACGGACTCTACTGAGGGACAACATCACACTCCTGTGGTAGATAACTGACTATGAGGAGGGACAACAGCACACTCCTGTGGTCAATAGAGATCTGTTTCTTGGTGGTTTCTAATTGGACATCATGTGTTTCTTGGTGGTTTCTAATTGGACATCATGTGTTTCTTGGTGGTTTCTAATTGGACATCATGTGTTTCTTGGTGGCTTCTAATTGTCCATCATGTGTTTCTTGGTGGCTTCTAATTGGACATCATGTGTTTCTTGGTGGTTTCTAATTGGACATCATGTGTTTCTTGGTGATTTCTAATTGGACATCATGTGTTTCTTGGTGGTTTCTAATTGGACATCATGTGTTTCTTGGTGGCTTCTAATTGGACATCATGTGTTTCTTGGTGGATTCTAATTGGACATCATGTATTTCTTGGTGGTTTCTAATTGGACATCATGTGTTTCTTGGTGGCTTCTAATTGCACATCATGTGTTTCTTGGTGGATTCTAATTGGACATCATGTGTTTCTTGATGGATTCTAATTGGACATCATGTATTTCTTGGTGGTTTCTATTTCGACATCATTTGTTTCTTGGTGTTTCTCTCTGGTCTCAGAAGGATGATGTAACACTTTGGAGCAAACAGACAGAACAGCAGCCCAAAGCTGGAGGCCAGGATGGCAAAGATCTCTACAGCTACTGTGTACTTCCCAGGAGAGCTGACATAGGCAGGGATGAAGGAGATCCACACGGCACAGAAGATCAGCATGCTGAAGGTGATGAACTTGGCCTCGTTGAAGTTGTCTGGGAGTTTCCTGGCCAGGAAGGCTAAAAGGAGACAGAGGGAGGCCAGCAGGCCGATGTAGCCCAGCACCAGAGAGAAGCCGACCACAGAGCCCACCTCACACTCCAGGACGACCCTCGGCCCACGACCCTCTCTTCCTCCCCTCTCAGCCGGTTGGGGTGGAGCCAAGGCCAGCCACAGTACACAGATCAGCACCTGTGGAAGGGAATGGAGGTGGAAGGGAAACGCAAGCACAGTTATCACAACAACAAATGATATGTTCAGTAACCACGTTTCCATCCACAGTTTTTATGTGAGTAAAGTTATACCGCGTATAAAAAATTACGACAGCTGTGATGCAAACAGGAAGTTTCAGTACAATGTTATAAATCCCGACAGATAATTTGTTAATTCAATATGGTTGGATATTTTTGTGTTGAGAAATGAATGTTGGAGGAAATACCTTTATGCGCTTAAACGGATCTATTAACCGTCATTATCAAAGTAAATTTGAAGTCACTCAATGAGTGTGGTCCTCCATGCAGTACATTAGGCTATAGATGAAAAAAGTTATGATGAACTTCACAGGGTGCTGAAAGTGCACGGTATGAGGTCTTCTTCTGGTGACATGATGATTGATGCATTTAACAAATAAAAATATGATTTTCCATAATAATCTCGTCATGTAGACCACCCTGCCCACACAGCCTACCAGCACTGTATCTGGCATGTAGACCACCCTGCCCACACAGCCTACCAGCACTGTATCGGGCATGTAGACCACCCTGCCCACACAGCCTACCAGCACTGTATCTGGCATGTAGACCACCCTGCCCACACAGCCTACCAGCACTGTATCTGGCATGTAGACCACCCTGCCCACACAGCCTACCAGCACTGTATCTGGCATGTATATCACCCTACCCACACAGCCTACCAGCACTGTATCTGGCATGTAGACCACCCTGCCCACACAGCCTACCAGCACTGTATCTGGCATGTAGACCACCCTGCCCACACAGCCTACCAGCACTGTATCTGGCATGTAGACCACCCTGCCCACACAGCCTACCAGCACTGTATCTGGCATGTAGACCACCCTGCCCACACAGCCTACCAGCACTGTATCTGGCATGTAGACCACCCTACCCACACAGCCTACCAGCACTGTATCTGGCATGTAGACCACCCTGCCCACACAGCCTACCAGCACTGTATCTGGCATGTAGACCACCCTGCCCACACAGCCTACCAGCACTGTATCTGGCATGTATACCACCCTGCCCACACAGCCTACCAGCACTGTATCTGGCATGTAGACCACCCTACCCACACAGCCTACCAGCACTGTATCTGGCATGTAGACCACCCTACCCACACAGCCTACCAGCACTGTATCTGGCATGTAGACCACCCTGCCCACACAGCCTACCAGCACTGTATCTGGCATGTATACCACCCTGCCCACACAGCCTACCAGCACTGTATCTGGCATGTAGACCACCCTACCCACACAGCCTACCAGCACTGTATCTGGCATGTAGACCACCCTGCCCACACAGCCTACCAGCACTGTATCTGGCATGTATACCACCCTGCCCACACAGCCTACCAGCACTGTATCTGGCATGTAAGACCACCCTACCCACACAGCCTACCAGAACTGTATCTGGGAGCTGTTGGCTAGGGTTCACGTACCAAGACCAAAGTGGGCACATTGCTATTTAACTCAACAGTTTGGGAAAAAACTCTCAGTAGAGTTGAAAATGCATGGAACCACTTTGAACGTTCAACTTTTATACGGTACATGAAATTTAAACAAAAAAGTACATGTTCTGTGCACTACGTCATCTCCCACTAATTTTTATCCTCGACAAGTATGTTTGGTGGAAACGCCACTGGTGGGAAAATGGGCATATTTTCTTTTTGCAGATCTTTGAATATTCGCATGAAAATCTGTCGCCAATTGGATGGAAACCTAGTTTATGAAGGTGATATGTGGTTGTCTCACCTAGATATCTGTAAGCTCTGGATAAGAGTGTCTGCTACTGTAAATAACTAACATGAAGATCTGTCAATTGAATGGAAACCTGCAACTGAAGGAAATAATTAAAGATCCAATGAAGTCGTTTAAATTTTTTAAATATAAAATACTTTCTGGGTGACAATTAGGTGTGATTGTTTTCAATTAAAAGGTAAAACAAATATAACAAAAATAGCTTCTTAGCAAAGAGCAATTTATCATACAAGAATGTAGCTAGGACTGTCTGGGAGGGGAAAACTGAAAATGAGCTGTTGTTGGCATAGAGATTTGGAACTCTCTATCTTTATGGTCTTGCAAAGTTGACGTCCTCGCCCCGAGTGGAAATCTAAAGGAATCCCCATTAAAATCCATATGTTTAAGCTAGATGTTTTATTTCACAGGCTGCATCACAATCCACAGCATCCGCCCAATGGTGGCCGTCCACATCTGCAGTGGAAGGTGGCCGAGCTACAGTGGTGATTGCCAGATCGTGAGACACCCTGATAATGATGAAAATGTCTGTAGCATCACAGGACTCGTCTGAGTGTGGGGGACTCGTTTAGTTCACAGGACTCGTTTAGTTCACAAATCCAAACTCACGAGGCGCGGGCAAGTCCAGGTGAAGTTTCAGAAGAAAAGTTCCAAAAGTTATATTACAGTTCATAGAAACTAGCAGGCATTTTACTCTGGGCACTCTTTTCATCCGCATGTGAAAATGCTGCCCCCTATCCCAAACAGGTTAAAAACAGAAGCCGGACAGCAACATTCTAGTAGCCTGGCTAGGACTGTAGAATGGGTCTGTACAACATTCTAGTAGCCTGGCTAGGACTGTAGAATGTGTCTGTACAACATTCTAGTAGCCTGGCTAGGACTGTAGAATGGGTCTGTACAACATTCTAGTAGCCTGGCTAGGACTGTAGAATGTGTCTGTACAACATTCTAGTAGCCTGGCTAGGACTGTAGAATGTGTCTGTACAACATTCTAGTAGCCTGGCTAGGACTGTAGAATGTGTCTGTACAACATTCTAGTAGCCTGGCTAGGACTGTAGAATGTGTCTGTACAACATTCTAGTAACCTGGCTAGGACTGTAGAATGTGTCTGTACAACATTCTAGTAGCCTGGCTAGGACTGTAGAATGTGTCTGTACAACATTCTAGTAACCTGGCTAGGACTGTAGAATGTGTCTGTACAACATTCTAGTAGCCTGGCTAGGACTGTAGAATGTGTCTGTACAACATTCTAGTAGCCTGGCTAGGACTGTAGAATGGGTCTGTACAACATTCTAGTAGCCTGGCTAGGACTGTAGAATGTGTCTGTACAACATTCTAGTAGCCTGGCTAGGACTGTAGAATGTGTCTGTACAACATTCTAGTAGCCTGGCTAGGACTGTAGAATGGGTCTGTACAACATTCTAGTAGCCTGGCTAGGACTGTAGAATGGGTCTGTACAACATTCTAGTAGCCTGGCTAGGACTGTAGAATGTGTCTGTACAACATTCTAGTAGCCTGGCTAGGACTGTAGAATGGGTCTGTACAACATTCTAGTAGCCTGGCTAGGACTGTAGAATGTGTCTGTACAACATTCTAGTAGCCTGGCTAGGACTGTAGAATGTGTCTGTACAACATTCTAGTAGCCTGGCTAGGACTGTAGAATGTGTCTGTACAACATTCTAGTAGCCTGGCTAGGACTGTAGAATGTGTCTGTACAACATTCTAGTAGCCTGGCTAGGACTGTAGAATGTGTCTGTACACTTTCCCTCCGCTGCGCGCTGTAAACCAGACAAACTAAAGCATTGCAATGCAATTGAAGTTGATTTCGCTGATGCGAGCGAATCAAGCTATAGTTTCATAAAGTAGATGACTCGCTTGTGTGTCCTATTCGGTCCGCTGGGCTTGTGTTTGACACGTACACTAGTCTATTAGCCACGTTATGACTGACTTGTGGTCATTGCTCTTGCTAGTTTGATTGTATTAACATTCCCAGCCTTAGTTACAGTTTTGTAAAAAATATGTTTTGTAAAAAATATTGAATCATTGAAACTGAAACAGTGCATCCCAAATGGAGGCAGTAAACAATGTACCAGGCCAGCTGTGATTTACAGCCTGATAGCAATATTTGTGGACTACAAAGAAATGTATTGTTGAATTAAATGAATCATGCACTGAACTGCATCTGTCTATTCTGTCCACAATGCCTTACATTATGTAATGTAAAATAGAACCTAAGATGGTTTTGAAGCATAAACTGGGAATTTGACATTTGTGACTGATATGATTGTCTGTGTGTTTCATATCTGCGAAGTAGTTAAAACACAGTCAGTTCCTCTGGCACCGAAGACGTGGATGTCTCTGATTCAGAGGGGGTTGGGTTAAATGCGGAAGACACATTTCAGCTGAAGGCATTCCGTTGTACAACTGACTAGGTATCCCCCTTTCCCGTTCCCTTTCAAGGATGAAATAATGTACCATCTGGTGATGTCACCAGGCAGGCCAAAACTCCATCCTACCAAACAGACTGGAATTTCAGACCTCTTTTCAAACATCACTCAGTGGTGTAAAGTACTTAAGTTAAAATACTTTAAAGTACTACTCAAGTCGTTTTTTGGAGTGTACTTTACTATTTTTATTTAATTCACTATATTGCTAAAGAAAATAATGTACTTTTTACTCCATACATTTTCCCTGACACCCAAAATTACTCATTACATTTTGACAGGAAAATAGTCAAATTGACACAAACATCAAGAGAACATCCCTGGTCATCCCTACTGCCTCTGATCTAGTGGACTCACTAAACACAAATGCTTTGTTTGTAAATTATGTCTGAGTGTTGGAGTGTGCCGCTGGCAAACCGTCAATATATATTTTTTTAAATTGTGCCATCTAGTTTACTTAATATAAGGACACTTTTACTTTTACTTTTGACACTTAAGTACATTTGATCAATTCCAGTTACTTTGGTTAATTAAGTATAATTAAAACCAAATACTTTCACTCAGGTGGTATTTTACTGGGTGACTTTTGCTTTTACTTGAGTTGTTTTCTATTAAGGAATATTCACTTTTACTCAAGTATGACGAGTGAGTACTTTTTCCACCATTTCTTATACTAAAAGGGCATTATCATCATTCACACAATTTCACTGTATTATTCCAAACTCATAGTGTGGAAATATATATAAAACACAGGAAATCAAGATTTTGACTGAACTGGGCATTTCAATTCCCATAGAATACAGTAAAAACTAGATGTTCACCTGGATGAGTGTGCAGAGTGAGATACCCATCCTCTGCTGGGTGGGGCTGAAGTATCTCATCAGGTTCTCTCCAGGCAGAGTGGACCTGAAGGCCACCAGCACCACCACAGTCCTGCTGAGCAGACAGGAGATGCAGAACACAAAGCTTATACCAAACAGGGTGTGTCTCAGCATGCACGTCCACGGGTTCGGCTGACCAATGAAAACCAGAGCACACAGGAAGCAGAGCTTGAGTGACAACAGGAGCAGGAAGCTGAGCTCAGAGTTGTTGGCTTTCACCTGGAACGAGACAGAGAAAGATAATTTACACAATGACATGTCAAAAATCCCATCCTTATATGACACAATCTCATCTCTGTCCAGTACCTCTATAAATGATCATATGATTCAACTCACCAGGGCCGTGTGACGGTGGTAGAGGAAGGTGGCCAGGGCACCGGCTGTGAGTGTTGCCCCGGAAACTGAGATGACAGACAGGATGACCCCCATGGTGTCACTGTAGGAGAGGAAGTCCACCAGCTGGGGGATGCAGGCCGTACGATCAGGGTTGGACCAGAACCGCTCTGGACACCTACTACAGTCATCTGACCCTGATAAAGAAGGAAGAAGAATGAGGAGTCCAAATCAGGACCAATCAGGATTGAGGAAAAACATGAATTGGAATCAGAACCGTTGATAGATTACCTGTTGTGTTGCTGATCTCTCCCTCAGCACAGGACAGACAGTCAAAGCAGCACACAGGCCTCCCCTTCTGTACCGCATGCCTGGTACCAGGGGGACAGTCAGCACTGCATACAGACACAGGGACCTACCAGAGGGGGGAGAGGACAAATGTATCATCATCATCATCATCATCATTTTCATCATTGCAATTGTCGTCATCATCATAATCATTTCTATTAACATCATCATTACACACACACCAAACTGAACAGTTCTAACCTCATCTCCGCTGCCCCCACCCCACACCACTTTATCCATGTCGATGTCAATCTGGCCGCCCGATCCCTCAGAGGACACAAAATGTCCAACCTGGACAAACTCTGCCGTCCCCTCGGGGGTCACATGCCAGTTCATGATGTCATAAGAGGCAGGCGGATCACCATTCACATCGAAGTGGAAAGATTCCCCCACAGGAGTACTGAAGTTCACTCCCCTCAGATAATGAACAATCTCAAAGAGAAAAGGGCATTGGAACAGGATTAAGAGTTAGAACCAGTTGTGGCTTTTGTTTTTTAGTATTCAAACCTTACAAAGTGTTTTCACTGTATCCTAACTGGAAACATTAGTGTTCTTAACTTGAAAACTGATCAACATGTTATTCTCACCTGGCTGGGCTCAAGCTTCCTGATATCAGGGCACTGTCCACCATTAAAGACTCCGTCCCCTGGTCGACAGGCCATCATATCCTGTATGGCATAGGCGATGGCGTACACAGCCTTGTACACATTATAGCTGGCTCTCAGCTGAGACACGTCAGCATACTGGCTCTCCCCCTCACCTAGGATTGGCACTTCATTTTACTGAGATAACATTGCGAATCTGGACAAACAAACTGAGATTTAAGTGTAAACTCTCCCTCACCTATGACCTCTGACCCAGTACACTGTCGCCTGGACGACTGGGTCATGCTGAGTTCAACCCCCAGAGAACACCCAAACATCTCTTCCCACAATAACTTCAGGAAGGGGTCAGACTTCTGATAGTTCCCATCTGGATGGAGACGTGTTAGGAAAGGCCCCAAGCCGGGAATGTCAGCTTTCTTCAGGGCAAATCCAATGGTCCCGGCAAGAGAGGGTAGGTTTTCAGGGGAGGAGAGAGTAGAGTCAGTGACCCAGGCCTCTGAGGCAATCCATTGCTTATCTGTAATGTTCTGACGGACAACCTCTTCCATCAGGGCCTGGAGAATGAAATTGTTAAAAAGATCAAGATAGTCAAGCTGAAATGCATGATTATCAATTAGGAAATGATTGTGTCCATAAAGGGCATCAAGACATGGTAAGACACAAGGACACTGATACAGCTGTGTTACAAATCATTAATAATACTCTGACTAGTAACTGCTCACATGTGCATCCTTTGTGATAGCAAATGTCACCACCACTCTGGCAGTCGATCCTCTGATGGTGTCCACGATGTACCTGAGACGTCTCTGAGATCCTACCTACGGTGATGACCATCAGTGAGATTAGATTAGAAGAGAGGGGAAGTCAGAGTAAAACAGAGAGTGTACATTGTCAGATCATCAGGGTGAGGTCGTACCTTGGGGATGAACTCAGAGTAGGCGACACACACCCCAGATCCCTGGAGCTCTTGGAGAAGCAGCTGAACCCCAAACTTGCCATAGTCATCATCCCCTGACACCAGCCCCACCCACACCCAGCCCAGCTGACGCAGCAGCCTGGCCATGCCCCGAGCCTGGAAGGCATCGCTGGGTACCGTACGGAAGAATGAGGGGTACCTCCAGGTGTCACTCAAACACGCGCAGGAGGCAAAGTAACTCACCTGAGAGAGAAGAGAGTGAGAGACAGAGAGAGTCAGAGAGAATTAGAATTTAAATAAATAAATAAATAAAATAAATGTTAAAGAGATTAATCTAGATTAATATTGAAATGTATTGTGTAAGAGAGTCATCATCTCATCCTAACCCAGTCTGTAATCCAACCCCTGCCTCACCATGGGTAAATCAAACGGCCCGAGGGTCTGTGCCACCACGATGGAAGCTGTGGAGCGGGCATCCCCGATGATGACGGGAACCTCAGGGGTTGTGCCACATTCTGTGCCCACCACAGAGGCCTCCTGGCCAGTCACCATGGCTAGGGCTGCCCCCAGGGTGGTGCCCTCTGACAGGCATGTGTCAGATGCCAGGAACCCCAGGGTGAGGTTAGGCAGGAGGGCTGGGTTACGGTTAATCTCCTCCACAGCAAAGATCATAGTCTGGAGCCAGCGGTAAGCACGCTGGTAGAAACTGACAGACGGAAGAATGGAAGAAACGGAGAGATAAGAGTTAAACTGAATACACATTACCTTCAAGGGAAACACAATGACAAAAATATGTTATCACACAAGCTGCGTACATTCTACAGGTAGAATTTTCCTTAATGCTCCTGAACTCCTGCTCTGGCGGAGGGGCTTCCACATGGATGGGGAACAGGCCCCCAATGACCACATCTCCTGCCCGATAAACACTGCCTGAGACGGGCTTAGCTATCAGCTGACAAGCCCCCTCTCCACCTCCATCCAGACCCCAGACACACACAGGAACATGGAGACAGTAGAGCAGCCACAGCCAGCCCCAGAGGCTCATCACCTGGAGAGATACAAGTCTGAAGACTGGGTAAGTTCCGTCACCTGTTGGAGAGAGACCAAACCAAGACATTGCAGACAGAACACTCTGTAGACATAAAGACATGAACAAAAGTGCTATCAATGAAGATAATCACCATTCAACACAGACACCTGTTGTTTCAGAGTAACCAGACATGTGCAAGAACAGTGATAGACACACAACACCTTGTTCTACTTCTGCCCTACCTGGCAACAGAAAACCTTATCCTGGTGAGACAGACAGACAGACAGAAAGAGTGAGAGAGAGAGGATGAGTGTCTGTCAGTCTGGCATCTCCTGCAGAGAGTGTGAGAGTGAAAGAGGGAGAGGAAGAGGAGAGAAGGGGAGCTGCTGATATAGGGAGAAATGAGCCCACGGCTAAGAAACAAGCACACGGCCACCAGGGGGTGCTTGTAGGGAGGGAGGGGCAGGAGGGGGTTAATTGGGACTTGTTATTGGAGGATAACTTGGGGAGCAGGTAATTGGGGGTAATTGGAGAAAGCCTGTGAGGGTGATGTTATTGAAGGTAATGTGTAGTACAGGAGATACAGTATCTGTTCTTCAACAACATCTGATGGATCCATTCAGATAGATATTACATCATACTGTACTATAAATTATTTTATTAATTGTGTCTAAATCGATTGGCGAGATGGGTAGAGAGAGAGAGAGAGAGAGAGACAGAGAAAGAGAGAGAGAGAGAGAAGATAGAGATGAATAGAGAGGAAGAGAGAGAGAGAGAGAGAGAGAGAGAGAGAGAGAGAAAGAAAGAAAGAAAGAAAGAAAGAAAGAAAGAAAGACAGACAGAGACAGAGAGAGAGACAGAGGGAGGGAGGGAGGGAGGGACAGTAGATAGATATGAATAGAGAGGAAGAGAGAGAGAGAGAGAGAGAGAGAGAGAGAGAGAAAGAAAGAAAGAAAGAACGACAGACAGACAGAGACATAGAGAGAGACAGAGGGAGGGAGGGAGGGAGGGGGAGGGAGGGAGGGGAGAGAGAGAGAGAGAAGAGAGAGAGAGATATATTCTTCCTCTAAACTTTGTGTTCTCTGAGCTGTACCATTGACAGCAGGTTTTTGTGGGATATAATTGCATGTAATTAAAGAGTGGCTGTGACAATGAAGTTAATCACTTTAATTGTGCTGACGACATCGGTATTAGTGTGTGTGTACCGAATGTCTATGTGTGTTTGTGTGTGTGTGTTTGTGTGTGTGTCCTGGTGCCAAAGAGCCAGAGCCCCTCAGTCCAGGGGCACCAGGGCCCCTCAGTCCAGAGGCGCCAGAGCTCCTCTGTCCAGCGCTGCCAGAGCCTTCCTCCTCTCCAGCGCTGCCGGAGCCTTCCTCCTCTCCAGCGCTGCCGGAGTCTCCAGTTTGCCCAGCGCCGCCTGAGCTGCCCGTCTGCCCACACCGTCTGAGCTGCCTGTCTGCCCAGCGCCGCCTGAGCTGCCCGTCTGCCCAGCGCCGCCTGAGCCGCCCGTCTGCCCAGCGCCATCTGAGCCGCCCGTCTTCCCAGCGCCATCTGAGCCGCCCGCCAGTCAGGAGCTGCCACAGCCGTCCGCCAGCCAGGAGCTGCCACAGCCGTCAGCCAGCCAGGAGCTGCCAGAGCCGTTAGGCAGCCAGGAGCTGCCAGATCCGTCAGCCAGCCAGGAGCTGCTAGAGCCGTCAGCCAGCCAGGAGTTGCCAGAGCCGTCAGCCAGCCAGGAGCTGCCAGATCCATCAACCAGCCTGAGCTGCCTCTCACTCCTGGCTACCACTGAGTCCTGAGTTACCCCTCAGTCCTGAGCTACCCCTCAGTCCTGAGCTACCCCTCAGTCCTGAGTTACCTCTCAGTCCTGAGCTACCCCTCAGTCCTGAGTTACCCCTCAGTCCTGAGCTACCCATCAGTCCTGAGCTACCCCTCAGTCCTGAGCTACCCATCAGTCCTGAGCTACCCCTCAGTCCTGAGCCACCCATCAGTCCTGAGCTACCCCTCAGTCCTGAGCTACCCATCAGTCCTGAGCTACCCCTCAGTCCTGAGCCACCCATCAGTCCTGAGCTACCCCTCAGTCCTGAGCTACCCATCAGTCCTGAGCTACCACTCAGTCCTGAGCTACCCATCAGTCCTGAGCTACCCCTCAGTCCTGAGCTACCCCTCAGTACTGAGCTACCCATCAGTCCTGAGCTACCCATCAGTCCTGAGCTACCCATCATTCCTGAGCTACCCATCAGTCCTGAGCTACCCCTCAGTCCTGAGCTACCCATCAGTCCTGAGCTACCCATCAGTCCTGAGCTACCCCTCAGTCCTGAGCTACCCATCAGTCCTGAGCTACCCCTCAGTCCTGAGCTACCCATCAGTCCTGAGCTACCCTTCAGTCCTTAAGTCCAGAGGTGTCCCTCAGTCCGGTGGGCCTGTGGTTTAGGGTTCACAGGTCAGGGTCGGTGGCAAGGGTCGCCGTTCCTAGGAGACCACAGAGGCGGACTAAGACTTTGGTGGAGTGGGGTCCACGTCCAGCACCAGAGCCGCCACCGCAGACAGTTGCCCACCCAGACCCTCCCCTATAGGTTCAGGTTTTGCGGCCGGAGTCCGCACCTTGGGAGGGGGGTACTGTCACGTTCTGACCCTATTATTTGTGTTATTTGTTTGTTTGAATTGGTCAGGACGTGAGTTGGGTGGGCATTCTATATTTTGTATTTCTAGGTTGGTTTTCTGTGTTCGGCCTAGTATGGTTCTCAATCAGAGGCAGGTGTCGTTAGTTGTCTCTGATTGAGAATCATACTTAGGTAGCCTGGGTTTCACTGTTGTTTTGTGGGTGATTGTTTCCGTGTCTGTGTTTTACACCACACGGTACTGTTTCAGTTATTCACATTACGTTTATTGTTTTTGTATGGAGTGTTCAGTTTATGTGTTTAAATAAACAACCATGGACACTTACCACGCCGCATATTGGTCCTCTGATCCTTCTCGCTTCTCCTCTTCAGACGAAGAGGAGGATAACCATTACAACTGTATTATTGACTGTATGTTTTGTGTATTCCATGTGTAACTCTGTGTTGTTGTATGTGTTGAATTGCTATGCTTTATCTTGACCAGGTCGCAGTTGCAAATGAGAACTTGTTCTCAACTTGACAACCTGGTTAAATAAAGGTGAAAAATAATAATAATAAACATACAAAAATATTAAGCATGTTCTAAATTCTCAGTGCTATCGATTAAGCATGTTCTAAATGATCATGCTACATGTTAAGCATGTTCTAAAATCTCTGTGCTAACTATTAAGTATGTTCTAAATTCTCAGTGCCATCTATTAAGCATGTTCTTAATTATCATGCTACATGTTAAGCATGTTCTAAAATCTCTGTGCTATCTATTAAGTATGTTCTAAATTCTCAGTGCCATCTATTAAGCATGTTCTAAATTATCATGCTACATGTTAAGCATGTTCTAAAATCTCAGTGCTATCTATTAAGTATGTTCTAAATTCTCATGCTACATGTTAAGCATGTTCTAAAATCTCAGTGCCATCTATTAAGTATGTTCTTAATTATCAAGCTACATGTTAAGCATGTTCTAAAATCTCTGTGCCATCTATTAAGTATGTTCTTAATTATCAAGCTACATGTTAAGCATGTTCTAAAATCTCTGTGCTATCTATTAAGCATGTTCTAAATTCTCATGCTATCAATTAAGAACAGACAAGAACAATTAAGCACCAGGAGCAGATATAGCCTTTGGTTCACTCCAGACCTGACTGCCCTTGACCAGCACAAAAACATCCTGTGGCTTACTGCATTAGCATTGAATAGAAAGAAAGAAAGACAGACAGAGACAGAGAGGGAGGGAGGGAGGGAGGGAGGGAGGGAGGGGGAGGGAGAGAGAGAGAGAGAGAGAGAGAGAGAGAGAGATAGAATTCACTTTCTAGCGGACCAAACTAATGCACAGTACACTGTGGCCTGAGCCAGTTATCACTTTGTTTTCTATTCTTTTTAAAAACGTTTTTTAAATGACGTTACGTGATATGCAACTTTTCAGGGAAGTTAGGAACCAATATACACAGGCAGTGAGGAAAGCAAAGGCTAGCTTTTTCAAACAGAAATTTGCATCCTGTAGCACAAACTCCAAAAAGTTCTGGGACACTGTAAAGTCCATGAAGAATAAGAACACCTCCTCCCAGCTGCCCACTGCACTGAGGCTAGGAAACACTGTCATCACCGATAAATCCACGATAATTGAGAATTTCAATAAGTGTTTTTCTACGGCTGGCCATGTTTTCCACCTGGCTACCCCTACCCCAGTCAACAGCTCTGCACCCCCCCCCCCCCCCCCACAACAACTTGCCCAAGTCTCCCCCATTTCTCTTTCACCCAAATCCAGATAGCTGATGTTCTGAACAGCAGCAAAATGTAGACCCCTACAAATCAGCAGGGCTCGACAATCTGGACCCTCTGCAAACCCTATTACTAACCCGGTCAACCTCTCTTTCATATCATCTGAAATCCCCAAAGATTGGAAAGCTGCCGCGGTCATCCCCCTATTACTAACCCGGTCAACCTATCTTTCATATCATCTGAAATCCCCAAAGATTGGAAAGCTGCCGCGGTCATCCCCCTATTACTAACCCGGTCAACCTCTCTTTCGTATCATCTGAAATCCCCAAAGATTGGAAAGCTGCCGCGGTCATCCCCCTCTTCAAAGGGGGAGACACTCTAGACACAAACTGTTTCAGACCTATATCTATCCTACCCTGCCTTTCTAAGGTCTTCGAAAGCCAAGTTAACAAACAGATCACAGACCATTTCGAATCTCACCGTACCTTCTCCGCTATGAAATCTGGTTTCCGAGCTGGTCATGGGTGCACCTCAGACATCATAACCGCCATCGATAAGAGACAATACTGTGCAGCCATATTCATCGACCTGGCCAAGCCTTTCGACTCTGTGTGGTGTTATATTTCTGCTTTACCAAATGAGGAGAGTTACAAACCACACACCAGTCAGAGTTATACTTAAACTACATCTTTAAAAATAATAAACTTTGCAATAGCCTTTTTGACTTTCAATGATGCGCTATCTCTAATGAACCATTGAAAGTGACTACAGAAAAATACAAAGATTATTTAATAGCCAAGATACACCCCTCTCAACTTACATGACGAACCACAGATCTTAGGAACTGTTCACAAAGAAATACTTTTTCTTGAGAAAGGAGTATCCCTTAGCCAGATAACATTCGCTATAAATTATCATTCAGTTTGGTCCCTCAGACGAGGTTCTAATCTCATTCCTGGTACTTCATAGTACAAAAACACCAACTCATCCAATGGCATATATCAATTATCAACTCTAGATACTCCCATCTCAAGTAAACCCCCTCTTGACCCCACTCCTGAACAAGCTCCCTGGGGGGAGTGAGCCTCTAGGTCATACACTGTCCCAGGATAAGTGTAAGATCAGAAAAGACATACAATGTTTCCAGACACTGCCATACACCTCCCCCCAATGGGAAAAGGAGGGAGTGACTGGCGCACAGACATTGTGGAGACTTTAGTTCCCCATTAATCACGTCATCCCTTCACATGGTTTAGGAATAGGTAAAGACACATTCACATATGAAGACAACGTTCCATTCCGTTCTCTTCCCTTTCTGATATTCTGCGTAGCATGTGAAAGACAAGCCTGACCTCTCCCCTCTCTGGGCCCCAAGTGACTGAGCCCCAGCTTAGGGAAAAGTGCAACTGCCAACACTGTAGTCCAAAAGATACATTCTAGTGACAAGTATCTCACATAAGCATATTAAGCAAATAAAACATCTTAATTATCTATGTTACCCAACTACATCTGATTCATCCGCCACATCTGTCAATCACCACATTCTTATTGGCAGACTCAACAGCCTTGGTTTCTCAAATGACTGCCTTGCCAACTACTTCTCAGATGGAGTTCAGTGTGTCAAATTGGATTGGAGGGCATGCTGTCCGGACCTCTGGCAGTCTCTATGGGGGTGCCACAGGGTTCAATTATCGGGCCGACTCTTTTCTCTGTGTACATCAATGATATCGCTCTTGCTGCTGGTGATTCTCTGATCCACTTCCACACAGACAACACCATTCTGTAAACTTCTGGCCCATCTTTGGACACTGTGTTAACTTGTTGAGTGTAGGGGGCAGTATTTTTGTTTTTGGCTAAAAAAACGTACCCATTTCAAACTGCCTATTTCTCAGGCCCAGAAACTAGAATATGCATATAATTGACAGATTAGGATAGAAAACACTCCAAAGTTTCCAAAACTGTCAAAATATTGTCTGTGAGTATAAAATAACTCATATTGCAGGCGAAAACCGGAAGGAAAATCCAACAAGGATGTGCTGTTTTTCCTGAAAGCTCTCTGTTCCATAGGTTGCCTTGCCTCCATTTAAAACCTCTTGAAGCTAGGGGTCACTATTTTTATATTTGGAAAAATAACGTTCCCAAAGTAAACGGCCTATTTCTCAGGAACAGATGCTAGAATATGCATATAATTGACAGATTATGATAGAAAACACTCTAAAGTTTCCAAAACTGTCAAAATATTGTCTGGGAGTATAACAGAACTGATATTGCAGGCGAAACCCTGAGGAAAATCAAACCAGGAAGTGGCTTCTATTTTGAAAACTCCATGTTCCATAGCCTGCCTTTGCTCCATTTAAAGGTATATCAACCATATTCCTTTTCCTATCGCTTCCTTAAGGTGTCAACAGTCTTTAGACATAGTTTCAGGCATTTATTTTGAAAAAAGAGCGAGAAAGATCACATCGTGTCAGTGGATAGCTGGGTGTTCGCAGAGTTTCGCTTGAGCAACAGAGTGGGGCAGCCATTGTCTCTCCCTCTCCTATTGAAAAAGCTACAGTTCCAGTTGATATATTATCGATTATATATTTTAAAAACAACCTGAGGATTGATTATAAAAAACGTTTGACATGTTTCTGTGAACATTACAGATACTATTTGGAATGTTCGTCTGCGATGTCTTGAACGCTCGAGCCTGTGGATTTCTGAACATAACGCGCCAAACAAATGGTTGGTATTTTGGATATAAAAATCATCTTTATTGAACAAAAGGAACATTTATTGAGTAACTGGGAGTCTCGTGAGTGCAAACATCCGAAGATCATCAAAGGTAAGTGATTTAATTTATTGCTTTTCTGACTTTCGTGACCAATCTTCTTGGTTGCTAGCTGTTTGTAATATTTTGTCTACTGAGAGAGATGTTCTTACATAAACGCTTGTTATGCTTTCGCCGAAAAACTGAATTGAAATCTGACATGCCAGATGGACTAACAACAAGCTAAGTTGTGTTTTGCTATATTGCACTTGTGATTTCGTGAAAATTAAATATTTTTAGTAATTTCATTTTAAATTGGCGCACTGCAATTCAGCGGGTGTTGATGAAAATCATCCCGCTAACAGGATGGGTGCATCAAGAAGTTAACTAACCTCATAGTACGCCGCATCCCGCATGCGGGATCGTGACTACAGCCTCAAGCTCATTACCATAACGCAACGTTAGCGATTTCTAAAAATCGCAAATGAAATGAAATAAATATGCCTGCTCTCAAGCTTATCCTTTTCTTAACAATCCTGTCATCTCAGATTTTCAAAATATGCTTTTGAACCAGAGAAAATCAATCATTTGTGTAAGAGTGTTGATAGCTAGCTTAGCATTTAGCGTTAGCATTTAGCACGCAACATATTCACAAAAACCAGCAAAGGAATCAAATAAAATAATTTACCTTTGAAGAACTTCAGATGTTTCAATGAGGAGACTCTCAGTTACATAGCAGATGTCCAGTTTTTCCTGAAAGATTCTTTGTGTAGGACACATCGTTCCGTTTTGTTACTATGCATTTGGCTACCGAAACTAACCGAAAATTCAGTCACCTACACGTCGAACTTTTTTCCGAATTAACTCCATAATATCGACTGAAACATGGCAAACGTTGTTTGAATCAATCCTCAAGGTGTTTTGTCATATATCTCTTCATTGAAATGCCGTTCCTGGATGCATGCTTTGTCCTCAGAATCGCATGGAAAAATACCAGTAGCTGAGTTTTGCGCACCAATTTCCACGCAGGACACCGTGCGGACACTTGGCAATTGTAGTCTCTTATGGTCAATCTTCCAATGATATGCCTACAAATACGTCACAATGCTGCAGACACCTTGGGGAAACGATAGAAAGGGTCCGTTCATTCCTGTCGCATTCACAGCCATATAAGGAGATCATGGAAAACGTAGCTTCTGAAATCCTGTTCATTTCCTGGTTGCTGAAACATCTTGGTTTTGCCTGAAGGTTTTGTTCTAAGGCACTCACAGTGAAAATCTTTGCAGTTCTGGAAACGTCAGAGTGTTTTCTTTCCAAAGCTATCAATTCCATGCTTAGTCGAGCATCTTTTCGTGACAAAATATTGCGCTTAAAACGGGCACGTCTTTTTATCCAAAAATGAAATAATGCCCCTAGAGGACTATGAGCTATCCAAACGAGCTTCAATGACATATAACTCTCCATCCGTGGCCTCCAACTGCTCTTAAATGCAAGTAAAATTACATGCATGCTCTTCAACCGATCGCTGCCAGCACCTCCCCGCCCATCTAGCATCACCACTCTGGACGGTTCTGACTTAGAATATGTGGACAACTACAAGTAACTGGGTGTCTGGTGAGACAGTAAACTCTCCTTCCAGACTCACATTAACTTCTTGACGCTACCCATTCCTTAAGCGGGATAATTGTCATCAGCAACCGCTGAATAGCATAGCGCCTCAGTCAAATAATATTACAAAAAATATTCATATTCATGAAATCAGGTAGCTTGGTCACGAAAATCAGAAAAGCAATCAAATTAATCATTTACCTTTGATGATCTTCGGATGTTTTCACTCACGAGACTCCTAGTTACACAACAAATGTTATTTTTGTTCCATAAAGATTATTTTTGTATCCAAAATACCTCAGTTTGTTTGGCGCATTATGTTAAGAAATCCACAGTAAAGAGCGGTCACGACTCTGACGAGCCCGGTGCAAGGATATGCTGCTTCCTCGGGTACAAGCCCAGATCCCCGTGATTTGCGTGAGGAGGAGGCAGAGAAAAAGGTGCCAAAGTGCGGACTGCCTTCTGAGAATTCGTAGGCGATCGAATAAACTCCCACTTCCCTCCATTCTGCTAGCAAACGTGCAATCTTTGGAGAATAAAATTGACGAACTACGCGGAAGAGTAAACTACCAACAGGACATTAAAAACTGTAACATCCACACACAGAGATGCATCCCAAGCTCTCCCTCGCCCTCCATTTGGCAAATCTGACCATAATTATATCCTCCTAATTCCAGCTTACAAACAAAAATTAAAGCAGGAAGAACCAGTGACTAGATAATAAAAAGTGATCAGATGAAGCAGATGCTAAGCTACATGACTATTTTGCTGGCACAGACTGGACTATGTTCAGGGATTCCTCAAATGGCATTGAGGAGTACACCACATAAGTAATTGGCTTCATCAATAAATACATTGATGACGTCGTCCCTACTGTGACCGTACTTACATACCCCAACCAGAAGCTATGGATCACAGGCAACATCCGCACTGAGCTAAAGGCTAGAGCTGCCACTTTCAAAGAGCAGGACCCAGAAGCTTATAAGAAATCCAGCTATGCCCTCCGACGAACCATCAAACACGCAAAGCTTCAATACAGGACTAAGATCAAATCATACTACACCGGCTCTGATGCTCGTCAGATGTGGCAGGGCTTGCAAACCATTACAGACTACAAAGGGAAGCACAGCCAAGAGCTTCCCAGTGACATGAGCCTATCAGATGAGCTAAACTACTTCTATGCTCACTTCAAGGCAAATAACACTGAAACATGCATGAGAGCACCAGCTGTACCGGAAGACTGTGTGATCACGCTCTCAGCAGCCGATGTGAGTAAGAGCTTTAAACAGGTCAACATTCACAAGGCCGCAGGGCCAGACAGATTACCAGGACGTGTACTGTGAGCATGCTCTGATCAACTGGAAAGTATCTTCACTGACATTTTCAATCTTTCCCTGTCCGAGTCTGTAATACCAACATGTTTTAAGCAGACCACCATAGTGCCTGCGCCTTAGAACACTAAGGCAACGTGCCTAAATGACTACCGACCCAAGCACTCACATCTGTAGCCATGAAGTGCTTTGAAAGGCTGGTCATGGCTCACATCAACACCATTATCCTAGAAACCCTAAACCCACTTCAATTTGCATACCGCGCCAACAGATCCACAGATGATGGAATCTCTATTGCACTCCACACTGCCCTTTCCTACCTGGACAAAAGGAACACCTGTGTGAGAATGCTATTCATTGACTACAGCTCAGCGTTCAACACCATAGTGCCATCAAAGCTCATCAATAAGCTAAAGACCCTGGGACTAAAGACCTCCCTCTGCAACTGGATCCTGGACTTCCTGACGGGCCGCCCCCAGGTGGTAAGGGTAGGTAACAACACATCCACCATGCTGATCCTCAACACAGGGGCCCCTCAAGGTTGCATGCTCAGTCCCCTACTGTTCTACCTGTTCACTCATGACTGCACAGCAAGGCTCGACTCCAAAACCATCATGAAATTTGCTGATGACACAACAGTGTTAGGACTGATCACTGACGACAACAAGACAGCCTACAGGGAGGAGGTAAGAGACCTGGCTGTGTGGTGCCAGGACACCCACCTCTCCCTCAACGTGATCAAGACAAACGAGATGATTGTGGACTACAGGGAAAAAGGACCGAGCAGGCCCCGATTCTCATCGACGGGTCTGCAGTGGAGCAGGTTGAGAGCTTCAAGTTCCTTAGTGTCCACATCACCAACAAACTAACATTGTCCATGCACATGAAGACAGCTGTGAGGAGGGCACGACAAAAACTATACCCCCTCAGGAGACTGAAAATATTTGGCATGTTCCTCCCATTCTCAAAAGGTTCTACAGCTGCACCATCGAGAGTATCCTGACTGGTTGCATCACTGCCTGGTATGGTAACTTGTTACGTTCTGACCTTTATTTCCTTTGTTTTGTCTTTATTTAGTATGGTCAGGGCGTGAGTTGGGTGGGCAGTCTATGTTAGTTTTTCTATGTTTGGTTTCTGTTTCGGCCTAGTATGGTTCTCAATCAGAGGCAGGTGTCATTAGTTGTCTCTGATTGAGAATCGTACTTAGGTAGCCTGGGTTTCACTGTTGGTTTGTGGGTTTTTGTGTCCGTGTGAGTGTTTGTCGCCAGACGGTACTGTTTCGGTTTCGTTCATGTTCACATTTATTGTTTTGTATTATATAGTGTTCAGTTTATTTATTAAAGTAATCATCATGAACACTTACAACGCTGCATCTTGGTCCGATCCTTACTCCTCCTCAGACGAAGAGGAGGAAAACCCTTACACAACTGCTCGGCCTCCGACCGCAAGGCACTACAGAAGGTAGTGCGAACGGCCCAGTATATCACTGGGGCAAAGCTTCCTGCCAACCAGGAGCTCTATACCAGGCGGGGCCAGAGGAAGGCCCTAAAAATTGTCAAAGACTAAAGCCACCCTCTTCACAGACTGTTCTACCTCCAAGCCATTAGACTCCTGAACATCTAATCAAATGGCTACACAGACTATTTGCATTGCCCCCTGACCCATTCCCCATCTTTACACCGCTGCTACTCTCTGCTGTTGTCATCTGTGAATAGTCACATGACTCTACCTAAATGTACTACCTCAACAAACCGGTGCCCGCGCACATTGACTCTGTACCGGCACCCCCTGTATATAGTCTCCACATTGACTCTGTACCGGTACCCCCTGTATATAGTCTCCACATTGACTCTGTACCGGTTCCCCCTGTATATAGTCTCCACATTGACTCTGTACCGGTACCCCCTGTATATAGTCTCCACATTGACTCTGTACCGGTTCCCCCTGTATATAGCCTCCACATTGACTCTGTACCGGCACCCCCTGTATATAGTCTCCACATTGACTCTGTACCGGTACCCCCTGTATATAGTCTCCACATTGACTCTGTACCGGTACCCCCTGTATATAGTCTACACATTGACTCTGTACCGGTACCCCCTGTATTTATTCTCCACATTGACTCTGTACCGGTACTCCCTGTATTTAGTCTCCACATTGACTCTGTACCCCCTGTATATAGTCTCCACATTGACTCTGTACCGGTACTCCCATACCTTAAGGGAAGATTTTGGCAGTACCTGTATGGTTAGTGAGAAAGTCCATATTGCAAATGTACGGTCCCTTACTAGACGTCCGAAATCGTTTGTAAAATTCGCGGACGGCGTCGGGCAGAGCGGCAGGGCCGGACCTACCAGGAAGTCATCAAATGAACTTTGTCGGACATTCGGTTTCCGTTTTACAAAAATAATAAGATTTAGGTCATTTTTCCGCCGTCCCGGAAATTCCCACAAGAGGGCATAAGCAATCATATTGGTATTGGACAAAACATCACGATTCACGACGGGGCCTTATCTCGAAAACTGAAAATATTTAGAAGCCGAAACTCGGTGAGCGTAGGGGCGGCATAATGGGCAGTTGGCCCCGAACAAGATGGCGTCTAGGCCTCAACGGTTTTTGAGTTATGGCCATTCATCTGGGATTAAAGGTCCAAAATGAAAATAGAGAAATTATTTTTCCACTTCACGTCAAAGTCAAGGAGCCTCCGGTGTCAATAAAAAAAGAACCAGCCATTTATCTATCGTCATTTAAGAGAAATCGTACAACGACACCTAGGTGATGTTCACGGATAGGTGTTTTTTTTTTTCAACGGTTACAGATCCAGTTGCAGGGTGTTCTTACGAATCTTTTTAAAGTGTGCTGCGGAGCTCTGCGAGATTTCTGTGATTTTCTATGATTTTCTGAAATAACACACACTCACTAAACCCTCCGTAAATAACTCAGTTCTTAACGTAAAGACTTCAAACTCAGGATTCTGTAAAGGCATACCCAAATCATGATATGAGTTTATTTATAGCTTCCTGTGCCAACCAGAAGTGCCTTAAATGGTGTCACAGTGGCAGTTTCCAAGGGTTAAAAAGGTCAGATCTTTTCAAAACTTCATATGTGTGATTAGGCAACCCCCATAAACTGTAAGTCAGTCATTTCTCCCAACAGATGTCAAAGAAAAGCTCTCTCTCACACACACACACACAGAAACACACACACAGCAAGGATGGAGTGACAAAGTGCGGTGCTTAAAGACACACAAAGCCTAAAAAGTGGGTTTGGTGTCAATTGGTATCAGTTCTGTGTCAGAATGACATCTAATTGACTGATGGACACTGACTTGCTAGTTGACTTTTGTACATTAGCAATATGTTTAAACGGAGAGGGACCATCACCAAAATGGCATTCTGAAATCAACACAAAAAATGGCATCACCATAGTCTCCAGACTGTGCCGAGTTCAACGAGACGCCCCGCTTGACCGTAGCTCGCTCTGAGTGCAGTGACCTTGAAAAAAAGCAGAACCAAAATGATGCCTGGCCATCAATGTCATTTGCTTTTGGGTGACAGTGAGAGAACCGTTAGGGTGAGAAGCAGAATTCGACCTCAGGTACGTTCCTAAGGTCCTCCCGATCCGTGCAAGCCTAACCTTGACCGTGTGGCATTAACCCTTAACAGTTAAAAGAAGGTGTTTACTTCAAACAGTTTGCATTGACTTCTCTCCCCATAGGAATACATTGCCTGCACCTCTAATTTCAACCTGAAGCCTATGTGGGTTATGAATGCCTTATGAAGCTGTCTTCTATGACAGTCCATCAGACCACTATGAGGTCTACCTGTGTCGATTCTAAGCTTCCTGGACCAACCGGAAGTGGTTAAATTGACCCAAAAGGTGTTTTTTGATGTACATAACCTTCAAAGGTGAAAATGACTACATTCAACCCTGTGTAGATCGTAGATCAGTCAATTCTTAACTTAAAGACTTAAAACTCAGGATTCTGTAAGTGTTTATGTCAATCAAGACATGTGTTTACTTATAGCTTCCTGTGCCAACCGGAAGTGCCTTTAATTGGGTCACACTGTCTGTTTTGAAGGGTTAAAAAAGTCATATCTCTCCAAAACTTCATATGTGTGACTAGGTAACCCACCTGAACTGTAAATCAGTCATTTCTCCCAATAGATGTCAAAGAAAAGCTCTCACACGCACACACAGCCAGGATGGAGTTAAAAAGTGTGGTTCTTAAAGACACAGAGAGCAGGCAATGGCATTACCATAATCTCTAGGCCGTGCCGAGTTCAACGAGATATCCTGCTTGACCGTAGCTCGCTCGGTCTAAGCGCAGCGACCATTAGAAAAGTAGGCCCAAAATTAAGCCTGCCCCACCACGTCATTTGCTTTTGGGTGACAGTGAGAGAACCTTTAGGGTGAGAAGCACAATTTGACCTCAGGTACGTTCCTAAGGTCCTCCCGATCCGTGCAAGCCTAACCTTGACCGTGTGGCATTAACCCTTAATAGTTAAAAGAAGGTGTTTACTTCAAAGAGTTTGCATTGACTTCTCTCCCCATAGGAATACATTGCCTGCACCCCTAAATTCAACCTGAAGCCTATATGGGTTATGAATGCCGTATGAACCTGTCTTTGGTAACAGTCCATCAGGCCAGTATGAGGTCTACCTGTGTTGATTCTGAGCTTCCTGGATCAACCGGAAGTGGTTAAAATCACCCTAAAAGTGTTTTTCCATTACCTGCCTGCAGTTTGATAGACATAGTGCATTCAACCCTGTGTAAATCAGTCAATTCTTAATGTAAGGACTTAAAACTCAGGATTCTGTAACAGCATACCCCAGTGAGGATATGTGTTGACTTATAGCTTCCTGTGCCAACCGGAAGTGCCTTAATTGGTGTCTCTTGGGCTGTTTCGAGGGGTAAAAAAAGTCAGATCTTTCCAAAACTTCACATATGTGATTAGGCAACCCCCATGAACTGTAAATCAGTCATTTGTCCCATAAAATTTCAAAGGAAAACTAAATCACACACACACACAGCTTGGAAGGAGGGACCCATTGGGGTGCGTAGAGACATACACTGCCTGCATTAGTTAACCTTGTTGGAACTTTTAAAGAACCGTCAGACCTAAAGTTCCGAAACTTTAGAATTGGTGTTCTAGACCTCAGGTCGATAGTGCGTGGTGAGTTACGTGGCTCTAGACGGTTCTCGGACCGAGAAACAGCTTCGTACATTTGCAATGACTTCAATTCATTTTGACCATTACGAAAATGGCGACATTTAGAAATGTCTCAGAGACACAAGACTAGGTGCATTGCGACAGTCTCGGCCCATATAGACAGACCCCAACGTTTCTGTCCGATAGCTCATTCAAGGACCCCGTAGCAAGTCATGGAAAAAAGTGGATTTTCAGCACCAATTAGGGTTTTGCTCGGACACCAAATGACCGATCGAGCCGAAACTTGGGATTCGGGGTCGCCTCAGCTAGGCCTACACATAACATAAGAAATGGACCCGCAGCTAGAACGTAACTACGTGTTTTATGTTTTTTTTTATGGTTTGAACATAAGACATTGTGAATTTTGGGCCAGCTCTGAAGTATGTGATAGTTGGCTACTAAACGAGTTGGAAAAAGTGGGTTTAGTGTCAGTTTGTATCAGTTTGTTGTCAGAATGATATCTAATTGACTGATGGACGGTGACTTGCTGGTGACTCTTGTCCATTTGCAATATGTTTAAACAGTGAGGTACCATCACCAAAAGTGACATTCTGAAATCAACCCTAACGAGCCATTGAGATGAACCAGAATCACTGCCCAGCCATCCCTAGTTCATCGGGCCAGTCAATTTCACATTCCTGCATGGTTTTTATAGCATGACAAATTCGTGATGGTACCTACCCATTGAACCATATTGCAAATGCACAGTGACTTTGCAAAAGTGAGAAAACATAAACAAATGGACATGATGAAATCAACACAACGAGTGATGGAAAGGTACAACTATCACTGCTCGGCCACCCTGTGTTCATCAGGCCAGTCAATTTAGCATTTTTGAGCATGTCAAATTTCATATGGTAATTGTCCATTGAACCATATTGCAAATGCACGTGCACTTGCAATATGATTCTATAGTGAAAAAACATCACCTAATGGACATGATGAAATCAACACAACGAGTGATGGAAATGTACAACTATCACTGCTCGGCCATCCTGTGTTCATCAGACCAGTCAATTTTGCATTCCTGCAGGATTTTTATAGCATGACAAAAAATTTGTGATGGTACCTGCCCATTGAACCATATTGCAAATGCACAGTGACTTTGCAAAAGTAAGCAAACATAAACAAATGGACATATAGAAATCACCTTATTTTTATTTTTGGTTTACCAGTTGCACAACAATGCACGTACATTTGCAATATGATTCTATAGTGAAAAAACACCACCTAATGGACATTCTGAAATCAACCCTAACGAGCAATTGAGATGAACCAGAATCACTGGCCAGCCATCCCGAGTTCATCGTGCCAGTCAATTTCACATTCCTGCAGGATTTTTATAGCATGACAAAATCGTGATGGTACATGCCCATTGAACCATATTGCAAATGCACAGTGACTTTGCAAAAGTGAGAAAACATAAACAAATGGACATGATAAAATCAACACAATGAGTGATGGAAAGGTACAACTATCACTGCTCGGCCATCCTGTGTTCATCAGACCAGTCAATTTAACATTTTTGAGCATGTCAAATTTCATATGGGAATTGTCCATTGAACCATATTGCAAATGCACGTGCACTTGCAATATGATTCTATAGTGAAAAAACATCACCTAATGGACATGATGAAATCAACACAACGAGTGATGGAAAGGTACAACTATCACTGCTCGGCCATCCTGTGTTCATCAGACCAGTCAATTTAACATTTTTGAGCATGTCAAATTTCATATGGGAATTGTCCATTGAACCATATTGCAAATGCACGTGCACTTGCAATATGATTCTATAGTGAAAAAAAATCACCTAATGGACATGATGAAATCAACACAACGAGTGATGGAAATGTACAACTATCACTGCTCGGCCATCCTGTGTTCATCAGACCAGTCAATTTAGCATTTTTGAGCATGTCAAATTTCATATGGCATTTGGCCCCCAAAAAAGTGAATTTTGACTTTGACTTTTGACTTCCTATGAAATCATATTGTAAATGGACAAATCATATTCCTTATGCACAAGTAAAAAGAAAAATATATATATATGATATTAAAATACAACTAAAGTATGTTGATACAGTTCTTATACGTGTGTAATTGACACAAAATTTGAAAGAATTTCGAAAAACGGTCCAAAAAGCACTTTTTGAGGGTGTGGTGAAGTTTTTTACAAAATTTTGACATTTTTGACTTTTGACTTCCTATGAAATCATATTGAAATTGGACAAAACATATTCCTTATGCGCAAGTAAAAAAAAAAAAAAAAAAATTATGATAATAAAATTGGACAAAAGTATATTCATACAGTTCTTACACATGTGTAATTGACAAAAAAATCGAAAGAATTTCGAAAAACGGTCCAGAAAGCACTTTTTTAAGGGGTGATAAGTTTTTACAAAAAATTCATTTTTTCAAAATGTTGCTTTTGGACGTTGACTTGGGTTACATATCCAATATGAAAAACCACGGTGGAGCGGATTCGCCACCTGTTGAATTTTTAAAGTGTTACAACTGGCAATAGCCATATGGCATTTGCAATATGCTTTGCATGAATCAACGCCGAATTGGGTGGTATTGGACAATGTGTATATGGTTTGCTCACTGCCAATATGTTGCCATTCATTTTTGTCCAATACAGGGGGGACTTCCCTTACTATATTTAGTCTCCACATTGACTCTTTACCGGTACTTCCTGTATTTAGTCTCCACATTGACTCTGTACCGGTACTCCCTGTCTTTAGTCTCCACATTGACTCTGTACCGTAATACCCTGTATTTAGTCTCCACATTGACTCTGTACCGGTACTCCCTGTCTTTAGTCTCCACATTGACTCTGTACCGGTACCCCCTGTATATAGTCTCCACATTGACTCTGTACCAGGTACCCCCTGTATTTAGTCTCCACATTGACTCTGTACCGGTACTCCCTGTATTTAGTCTCCACATTGACTCTGTACCGGTACTTCCTGTATTTAGTCTCCACATTGACTCTGTACCCCCTGTATATAGTCTCCACATTGGTACCCCCTGTATATAGTCTCCACATTGACTTCCTGTATTTAGTCTCCACATTGACTCTGTACCGGTACTTCCTGTATTTAGTCTCCACATTGACTCTGTACCGGTACTTCCTGTATTTAGTCTCCACATTGACTCTGTACCGGTACCCCTGTATATAGTCTCACTACTGCTGTTTTACTGCTGCTCTTTAATTACTTGTTACTTTTATATCTTATTCTTGTCTGTATTTTTTGGTTGTGGCCTCGTAAGTAAACATTTACTGTAAGGTTGTATTTGACGCATGGGACAAATAACATTTTATTCGATTTTGTGATTTGATGAGGAACCAAAAAAGGACATTAGGAGTCTTACTCATTGATTATTGATGAAAGTACTGATGTCACGACTAAGAAGCAGCTGGGTGTTCTGGTAAAACAACACAGCAATAAACTCTTTCAAATCATAAGCACATTTGGAGGAATAATAATCATTCCAACTGCTGACTCACTGACCTTTGCCAATGCCTTGTTCTTGATGACAATAAACTGCATCGGTCTAGCCACAGATGGCTGCAACACAGCTTTATTCTAAAAATGACTAAATACTTATTTTCCCGTCATAAATCTACACACAAAACCCCACAATGACAAAGCAAAAAGAGGTTTTTAGAAATGAATGCAAATTTATATAAAAAAAACTGAACTCTCACATATACATAATTTTCAGACCCTTAACTCAGTACTTTGTTGAAGCACTTTTGGCAGTGATTACAGCCTTGTGTCTTCTTGGGTATAAAGAGGGAGTGATCGGGAGTGGAGAGGTTCCCACAGTGGGTAAGCAGACAGTGGAATGTGCCTGTTTTCATTTTGTTATACTATGAGGGACAGACACACTCATATGCACACACACACACACACACACACACACACACACACACACACACACACACACACACACACACACACACACACACACACACACACACACACACACACACACACACACACACACACACACTGACTGGGTGACGAAGGAATCATGTGTAGGGGTCTAAGTTCTGTCAGACTGTCAGACTCAATAATAACTCTTCCAGCATGAGTAGACACTACGTAAACTTTATTGGTATTGTTCATATAGACGTATTTCATTCTGACACATTATAGGAGCACATACAATTATTAACAAAGTAATATAGTGAAGGTATAGCAGGAAATTAATGTTTCCAAACAGAATGGACATTCCCCTGTTGAAATGAATGTCAACGAGCCCTAAATAACGATTTGAGTATGTGTAAGTTAATATTTGGACATCATGTGTTTCTTGGTGTTTCTCTCTGGTCTCAGGAGGATGATGAAACATTTTGGGGCAAACAGACATAACAGCAGCCCAAAGCTGGAGGCCAGGATGGCAAAGATCTCTACAGCTACTGTGTACTTCCCAGGAGAGCTGACGTAGGCAGGGATGAAGGAGATCCACACGGCACAGAAGATCAGCATGCTGAAGGTGATGAACTTGGCCTCATTAAAGTTGTCTGGGAGTTTCCTGGCCAGGAAGGCTAAGAGGAGACAGAGTGAGGCCAGAAGGCCGATGTAGCACAGCACCAGAGAGAAGCCGACCACAGAGCCCACTTCACACTCCAGGATGACCCTCGGGCCCCGACCCTCTCTTCCCCTCATCTCAGCAGGTCGGGGTGGAGCTAAGGCCAGCCACAGCACACAGATCAGCACCTGTGTAAGGGAACGGAGGTGGATGGAAAACTAGGTATCTAGAAAACAAATAATATGGTCAATGAAGGAAACAACTACATTCCTAAAGAATATAGTAAAAACTAGATGTTCACCTGGATGAGTGTGCAGAGTGAGATACCCATCCTCTGCTGGGTGGGGCTGAAGTACCTCATCAGGTTCTCTCCAGGCAGAGTGGCCCTGAAGGCCACCAGCACCACCACAGTCCTGCTGAGCAGACAGGAGATGCAGAATACAAAGCTTATACCAAACAGGGTGTGTCTCAGCATGCATGTCCACGGCTTCGGCCGGCCAATGAAAACCAGCGCACACAGGAAGCAGAGCTTGAGTGACAGCAGGAGCAGGAAGCTGAGCTCAGAGTTGTTGGCTTTCACCTGTAAAGAGACAGAAAATGATCATTTAGACAGAAGTCCCATCCTTATATGACACAATCTCATCTCTGTCCAGTACCTCTATATATGATCATATGATTCAACTCACCAGGGCCGTGTGACGGTGGTAGAGGAAGGTGGCCAGGGCACCGGCTGTGAGTGTTGCCCCGGAAACTGAGATGACAGACAGGATGACGCCCATGGTGTCGCTGTAGGAGAGGAAGTCCACCAGCTGGGGGATGCAGGCCGTACGATCAGGGTTGGACCAGAACCGGTCTGGACACCTAATACACTCAACTGACCCTGATAGAGAAGGAAGAAGAATGAGGAGTCCAAATCAGGACAAATCAGGATTGAGGAAAAACATGAATTGGAATCAGAACCGTTGATAGACTACCTGTTGTATTGCTGATCTCTCCCTCAGCACAGGACAGACAGTCAAAGCAGCACACAGGCCTCCCCTTCTGTACCGCATGCCTGGTACCAGGGGGACAGTCAGCACTGCATACAGACACAAGGACCTACCAGAGGGGGGAGAGGAAGAAGTTATCATCATCATCATCATTGCTATTATCATCATTATTAAACACAGACACAGACATGTTGATGAGCTTTCTGTCTGAGATAACGTCCAACTGTTATTTTTTTGTTGTCTTTTCCAGCTTTCTCTCTTCTGTATGTCTGCCTCAGGGTGATTAACTCAATAAATCTCACACTCAACACACACACACACACACACACACACACACACACACACACACACACACACACACACACACACACACACACACACACACACACACACACACACACAAACCAAACCCAACAGTTCTAACCTCATCTCTGCTGCCCCCGCCCCACACCACTTTATCCATGTCGATGTGAAACTGGTCGTCAGATCCCTCAGAGGATAGAAAATGTCCGACCTGGACAAACTCTGCCATCCCCTCGGGGGTCACATGCCAGTTGATGATGTCATAAGAGGCAGGCGGATCACCATTCATGTCGAAGTGGAAAGATTCCCCCACAGGAGTACTGAAGTTCACTCCCCTCAGATAATGAACAATCTCAAATAGAAAAGGGCATTTGAACAGGATTAAGAGTTAGAACCAGTTGTGGCTTTTGTTCTTTAGAACTCAAACCTTACAAAGTGTTTCACTGTATCCTAACTGGAAACATTAGTGTTCTTAACTTGAAAACAGATCCACATGTTATTCTCACCTGGCTGGGCTGAAGCTTCCTGATATCAGGGCACTGTCCACCATTAAAGACTCCGTCCCCTGGTCGACAGGCCATCATATCCTGTATGGCATAGGCGATGGCGTACACAGCCTTGTACACATTATAGCTGGCTCTCAGCTGAGACACGTCAGCATACTGGCTCTCCCCCTCACCTAGGATTGACACTTCATTTTACTGAAATAACATTGGGAATCAGGACAAAAAAGTGAGATTTAGGTGTAAAGTCTCCCTCACGTATGACCTCTGACCCAGTACACTGTCGCCTGGATGGCAGTGTCACGCTGGGGTCAACCCCCAGAGAACACCCAAACATCTCCTCCCACAATTCCCTCAGGAAGGGGTCGGACTTCTGGTAGTCCCTGTCTGGATGGCGGCGTGTTAGGAAAGGCCCCAGGCCGGGAATTTCAGCTTTCTTCAGGGCAAAACCGATTGTCCCGGCAAGAGAGGGCAGGTTTTTTGGGGCAGCGATAGTAGAGAAAGTGACCCAGGCCTCTGAGGCAATCCACTGCTTATCTGTAATGTTCTGACGGACAACCTCTTCCATCAGGGCCTGGAGAATGAAATGGTTAAAAAGATCAAGATAGTCAAGATGAAATAGATGATTATCAATTAGGATATGATTGTGTCCATAAAGGGCATCAAGACACGGTAAGACACAAGGACACTGCTACAGCTGTGTTACAAATCATTAACAATACTCTGACTGGTAACTGCTCACCCCTGAATGACCCGCGAATCCAACAAATGCCACCACCACTCTGGCAGTAGATCCTCTGATGGTGTCTGCAATGTGCCTGATCTTTCTCTTAGATGGTAACTTGGGGATGACCATCAGTGAGAGAAAGGGAAAAGTGTCAGAGAAAATCAGAGAGAGCGTTTCTATTAGATTAGAACAGAGGGGGAGTCAGAGTGAAAGAACGAGAGCAAAAGAGAGAGTATACTGTCAGATTATCAGAGTGAGGTCATACCTTGGGGAGGACCTCAGAGTAGGCGACACACACCCCAGATCCCTGGAGCTCTTGGAGAAGCAGCTGAACCCCAAACTTGCCATAGTCACCATCCTCTGACACCAGTCCCACCCACACCCAGCCCAGCTGACGCAGCAGCTTGGCCATGCCCCGAGCCTGGAAGGCATCGCTGGGTACCGTACGGAAGAATGAGGGGTACCTCCAGTTGTCACTCAAGCATGCACAAGTGGCAAAGTAACTCACCTGGGAGAGAACAGAGAGAGAGATAGTACACACACAGAGAGAGAGAGAGAGAGAGAGATAATTGCCTGTAGAGCTCCAAAATAGGAGTCAATGAGACTGAGAATTATAATTTGTAAGAGGCAGATGGAGAAGGAATTAAACTTTAGAGAGAGGCAAATCTAGAAATGTAATGTGAAAAGAGGCATCATCTCATCCCAACCTGTAATCCAACCCCTGCCTCACCATGGGTAAATCAAACGGCCCGAGGGTCTGTGCCACGACCATGGAAGCTGAGGAACGGGCATCCCCGATGATGACGGGAACCTCAGGAGTAGTGCCACACTCTGTGCCCACCACGGAGGTCTCCTTGCCGGTCACCATGGCTAGGGCTGCCCCCAGGGTAGTGCCCTCTGACCGGCATGTGTCAGATGCCAGGAACCCCAGGGTGAGGTTAGGCAGGAGGGCTGGGTCACGGTTAATCTCCTCCAAAGCAAAGATCATAGTCTGGAGCCAGCGGTAAGCACGCTGGTTGAACCTGACAGACGGATGAAAGGAAGAAACAGAGAGATAGGAGGTAAACTGAATACACATTAACTTCAGGTGAAAACACAATGACAAAAAGCTGTTATCACACAAGCTGCATACATTGTACAGGTAGAATTTCCCTTAATGCTCCTGAACTCCTGCTCTGGTAGAGGGGCTTCCACATGGATGGGGAACAGGCCCCCAATGACCACATCTCCTGCCCGATAAACACTGCCGGAGACGGGCTTAGCTTCCAGCCGACAAGCCCCCTCTCCACCTCCATCCAGACCCCAGACAGACCCAGGGACATGGAGACAGTAGAGCAGCCACAGCCAGCCACACAGGCTCATCACCTGGAGAGAGACAAGGCTGAGGACTGGGAGAGTTCTGTCACCTGTTGGAGAGAGACCAAACCAAGAACTTGCAGACAGAACACTCTGTAGACATAAAGACATGAACAAAAGTGATATCAATTAAAATATACACCATTCAACACAGACACCAGTAACCAGACATGTGAAACAACAATGATAGACACACAACCTTGTTCTGCTTCTGACCTACCTGGCAACAGTAAATCTTATCCTGATGAGACAGGCAGACAGAGAGAGAGAGAGAGAGGGAGAGAGAGAGGATGAGTGTCTGTCAGTCTGGTATCTCCTGCAGAGAGTGTGAGAGTGAAAGAGGGAGAGGAAGAGGAGAGAAGGGGAGCTTCTGATATAGGGAGAAATGAGCCCCCGGCTAAAAAACAAGCACACGGCCACCAGGGGGTGCTTGTAGGGAGGATGGGGCAGGAGGGGGTTAATTGGGGACTTGTTATTGGAGGATAACATGGGGAGCAGGTAATTGGGGGTAATTGGAGAAAGCCTGTGAGGGTGATGTTATTGAAGGTAATGTGTAGTACAGGAGATACAGTATCTGTTCTTCAACAACATCTGATGGATCCATTCAGACAGATATTACATCATTCTGTACTATTTTTATTTTACCTTTATTTAGCTTGGCAAGTCAGTTAAGAACAAATTCTTGTTTTCAATGATGGCCTTGTGGGTTTAAATCGCCTTGTTCAGGGGCAGAACGACAGAGTTTTACCTTGTCAGCTCGGGGATTCAATCTTGCAACCTTTCGGTTACTAGTCCAACGCTCTAACCACTAGGCTACTTGCCACCCTTATTAAATCCCCACACCAATAGAAATCCACTTTTTCAAGCTGAAAGGTGCCAAGAGTTTACCCATGATGTTCCACAATGATGTTAGTCGATAAGTTATCGTTGTAGTCAAAATATGATACATTAGTTAAAACAGATTGTGACATACAATGATGTGAGATCCCAGCCGCACAAGCTAAATCTGAGATGCGGCTTCATCCACCCGGCAAAACTCATCTTGTCCTTCCAGAAGAGAAAACACACATTTCTCCACCGCCAGGGATGCTCAAAACTAAGACGCAAGGGTATGAGTGAACAGATGAAAACCCCCATTATGACTGGCTCAATATTCAGGAATGCTGTCCATGCACTATCACGCAGCCTTTGCCTATTGGCTATGATGCTGCCTTCAGCATAAGACAACAATAAGGAAGTGTTGTCGTGGAAATTTCCTCTATTTACCAAATCATGAGAGCAAACCACACACAAGTCAGAGTTAGTTATCACAAAGTCCATCTTTAATTATATGAGCTCCATCACAGCCCTGTGACTCTCAGATCAATTCAGTGTCTATCAATGAATTCTCTGAGTCCCTTCCACATTTCAACTGAGATCCTTTATAGCAAAGACACATACAGGATAAGACAGCATCGGCATAATTCATCATTCAGCTTTGTCTCCTAAACTATGTTATTTTCTCAAACTCAGAACCATAATCCAATCCTCCATATCAACAGGCATATATCAAATCCATCCTATCTTGACAAGATCACAGAGACACACTGACTGGCACACAGACATTGTGGAGCCAAGAGATACACGCTTGACCTCTCCCCTCTCTCCGGCCCAAACAACTTAGTCTTGACATAGAACAGATACTGCAACCCTGCCACAGTATTATACAAAAATAACATTCTGATGAGAAGTAACTTACAAACATATGATGAATATAAAACATCTTACCTATGTTACCAATCCATTCTGATTATTCCCCAACAGTACAAGGAACATTACGAATATGCTGAGTAATGGATTTTGTTATTATTATTTTATTGTTATTATTATTTTACCAGGATATTAACACAGAGATGACATCACACCAATGAATGCACAGCGGACAGTAATATTCAGGTGTCACACGGACTGAGGCTGCTTCCTTGTGGGGCTACAATGCATTGAATCCCTACATGGGACAAATATACCTATATGCGCTGAGTAAATCAAACATTAGAAACACGTTCCTAATATTGAGTTGCCCCCCTACACCCCTAATTTTTCAATTCATCGGGGCGTGGACTCTACAAGGTTCTGAAAGCGTTTCACAGAGATGCTGGCCCATGTTAACTCCAATGCTTCCCACAGTTGTCAAGTTGGCTGGATGTCCTTTGTGTGGTGGACCATTCTTGATACACACTGGAAACTGTTGGAAATTAAAAACCCAGCAACTGTTGCAGTTCTTGACACAAACCATTGCACCTGGCACCTACTACCATACCCTGTTCAAAGGCACTTACATCTTTTGTCTTGCCCATTTACACTTTGAATGGCACACAGACGCAATCCATGTCTCAATTGGCTTGAAAATCATTATTTAACCCGTCTCCTCCCCTTCATCTACCTGTCTCCTCCCCTCCAGCTACGCTGATCGAAGTGGATTCAACAAGTGACATCAATAAGGTCAGTCTATGTCAGTCTATGTCATGGAAAGAGCAGGTGTTCTTAATGTTTTGTACACTCAGTGTAAGTTGGAAGCTATTCCCCTACAATGTGTTTGCTTGTTGCGACTGCTAAGGAGAGATGGCCAGTCCCATATGAACACAATTGCTTTTGTTTCGTTTTCTTCCTGTTGATTTGTGTCCTCCTTTTGTTTCGGGCAAAGCTTTCTCCCAGGGAGGACTTGGCCTACAGGGCATGATGAACAATATAGATTATAGACTGAATTGTTTTGCACGTGCAATTTTTTGTTGTTGTATGTAGTATGGAATACTCAAATACCTGCAGGTCCTATTTGACTATGTATCTTTTGTTATGTTCACTTTCTACCTTTTTAAAAATTCTCTTCATTACCGACCCTAAATAATGAATATCTGAAGACTAAAACATGGGGTAGGGAGATGGGGTTAGGGATGTGGGGGCTAGGAAGAAGGGGTTAGGGAAGGGGGGCTAGATATTGTGGGGCTAGGAAGGTGGGGTTAGGGATGTGGGGGCTAGGGAAAGGGGTTAAGGAAGGGGGCTAGGGAGATGGAGTTAGGGAGAAGGGGTTAAGGAAGGGGGCTAGGGAGATGGGGTTAGGGAGGGATGTGGGGGCTAGGGTGAAGGGGTTAGGGAAGGGGGCTAGGGAGATGGGGTTAGTGATGTGGGGGCTAGGGAAAAGGGGTTAGGGGAAGATTGGGGGCTAGGGAGGTGGGGTTAAGGAAGGAAGGTGGGGGGGGGCTAGGGAGGTTACACCAAACAGACCTAAAACACTTTTCATGAAACGTTCTCCTGAATCGATGTTGCATTATTATATACACCTCTATTTTCTAAAATTAAGAAAATAGGATTGCAGAACCATTTGTACAAAGTGGCTGCTTTTTCGTCATGCTTTTTCATCATCCCCAAACAAAACTTAAGGATTGGCCCCTTAAGGATTGGCCCCCCCTTCTTTCAATTTTCACCTAAAATGACATAACCAAATCTAGCAGCCTGTAGCTCAGGCCGTGAAGCAAAGATATGGATTTTGCTTGGTACAATTTGAAAGGAAACACTGAAGTTTGTGGAAACGTGAAAGGAATGTAGGAGAATATAACATATTGGATCTGGAAAAAGATATTACGTAGAAAAAAAACCTGTTTAATTTTTTTTTTGTACCATCATCTTTGAAATGCAAGACAAAGGCCATAATGTATTATTCCAGCCCAGGTGCAATTTAGATATTGGCCACTAGATGGAGCAGTGTATGTGCAAAGTTTTAGACTGATCCAATGAACCATTGTATTTTTGTTCAAATGTTGGTATAAAGACTGCCCAAATGTGCCTAATTTGTTTATTAATAACTTTTCATGTTAAAAACTGTGCACTCTCCTCAAACAATATCATGCCATTCTTTCACTGTAATAGCTACTGTAAATTGGACAGTTCAGTTAGATTAATAAGAATTTATGCTTTCTGCCAATATCAGATATGTCTATGTCCTGTGAAATGTTCTTGTTAATTACAACCTCATGCTAATCACATCAGCCTACATTAGCTCAACCGTCCCACAGGGGACCCACCAATCCTGAAGAAGTGAATATCTATTGTCAAAATTAATATATTGCCATGGCAGAATTTCTGTAGTTCAATGCTTCCCATGTTTCCCCTTCTGTCTATAGGGATAAAATGTGCGGTTTCAAAATTCATATGGTATGGTAAGCGATCCCGGATAAAATGATCAAACTTACAAAGATGGAAAGACGTAGGATCCGTAACAAACTTTAAATTGAATTTCCAGGCACTATCATTTCACCCCATCCTAAATTGATTTAGACATAATTCTTCCTCCCTCTAGCTCAGTATATAGAGAAGTATGATGTCTCATGTTGCCCTGGAAGAGGTGGTCTTCACTGATATATCCCTTAACCCTAGAACCGCTGGGCCTCCCTTCACGCTAATGAGCAGTCATTCTAACCGTAACATTATAACAGTGTAAATAATATATTTAATACACGCAATCGCAAACATAATAATTTGGTTGTTTATGAAGGCCTTGGTTAATAACATTAGAATACAATGATTGAGACCACTGTGTTCTTGGGGACCTTCAATGATGCAGAAATGTTTTGGTACCCTTCCCCAGATCTGTGCCTCGACACAATCCTGTCTCAGAGCTCTACAGGCAATTCCTTCAACCTCATGGCTTGGTTTTTGCACTGTCAACTGTGGGACCTTATAAAGACAGGTGTGTGCCTTTCCAAATCATGTCCAATCAATTGAATTTACCACAGGTGGACTCCAATCAAGTTTAAGAACATTTTAAGGATGATCAATGGAATCAGGATGCACCTGGGTTTCATTTTGAGTCTCATAGCAAAGGCTCTGAATGCTTATGCAAATATAGTATTTCTGTTTTTTAAATATTTTTTTAAATAAATTTGCTAAAATTTTTGAATAAGTCTGTAACATATCGACATGTGGAAAAAGTTATGAGGTCTGAGTGCTTTCCGAATGCACTGTATGACCATTTTATAGACGGTATAATTGCATGATGTATTATTTAGTATTTTGCCAACCGCGCTTCCTGTCTCCCCAAGATGAACATGATGTATTATTTTGTTTTCTGCCAACCGCGCTTCCTGTCTCCCCAAGATGAACATGATGTATTATTTAGTATTTTGCCAACCGCGCTTCCTGTCTCCCCAAGATGAACATGATGTATTATTTAGTATTTTGCCAACCGCGCTTCCTGTCTCCCCAAGATGAACATGATGTATTATTTAGTATTTTGCCAACCGCGCTTCCTGTCTCCCCAAGATGAACATGATGTATTATTTAGTATTTTGCCAACCCCGCTTCCTGTCTCCCCAAGATGAACATGATGTATTATTTAGTATTTTGTCAACCGCGCTTCCTGTCTCCCCAAGATGAACATGATGTATTATTTAGTATTTTGCCAACTGTCAATTTTGACAACTGTCAATTATGATAAACATTCCCTTCCTGTCTCCCCAAGATGAACATGATGTATTATTTAGTATTTTGCCAACCGCGCTTCCTGTCTCCCCAAGATGAACATGATGTATTATTTAGTATTTTGCCAACCACGCTTCCTGTATCCCCAAGATGAACATGATGTATTATTTAGTATTTTGCCAACCGCGCTTCCTGTCTCCCCAAGATGAAGGACTTTTAACACTGACGTTTTGCTTCACTACACACTCAACTGCTTTCATTGGTGTCACATTAGCTAGAAACCACAAGTGTCTATCCAGATAATGAAAAGGCACATGAGACATTCAATTCAAGGAACTTACAATATAGTTACATAACATTTGCAGTGTGCATGATCATAAGCCAAGTCATTGTAGCCTTTCATTTCACTTCCCCTGTGAGAACCATGAGCAATGGACTGACTTGGCTCTGCTGTACCACAGCAGAAACCTGCCGGCAGTCTACCTACCAAATTATTTTGAATACCTTTTAGTAAAACAAGCACAACAGCAGATAAGGTTAGCATGCTAGCAAACTTCACTGACAGCTTTCTATGCCTTATTTCAAATCTAATCCAATCAAAATGTATTTGTCACATGTGCCAAATACAACAGGACCTTACAGTGAAATGCTTACTTACAAGCCCTTAACCAACAATGCAGTTTAAAGAAAATGCCTATTTAAAAAAAAATTAAAGTAACAAATAATTGAACAGCAGCAGTGAAATAACAATAGTGAGACTTAATACAGGGGGAACCGGTACAGAGTTAATGTGGAGGCTATAAGGGGGTACCGGTACAGAGTTAATGTGGAGGCTATATACAGGGGGAACCGGTACAGAGTTAATGTGGAGGCTATATACATACCGGTACAGAGTCAATGTGGAGGCTATATACAGGGGGTACCGGTACAGAGTTAATGTGGAGGCTATATACAGGGGGAACCGGTACAGAGTTAATGTGGAGGCTATATACAGGGGGAACCGGTACAGAGTCAATGTGGAGGCTATATACAGGGGGTACCGGTACAGAGTTAATGTGGAGGCTATATACAGAGTTAATGTGGAGGCTATATACAGGGGTACGGTACAGAGTTAATGTGGAGGCTATATACAGGGGAACCGGTACAGAGTTAATGTGGAGGCTATATACAGGGGAACCGGTACAGAGTTAATGTGGAGGCTATATACAGGGGAACCGGTACAGAGTCAATGTGGAGGCTATATACAGGGGTACCGGTACAGAGTTAAGAGTTAATGTACAGAGTTAATGTGGAGGCTATATACAGGGGAACCGGTACAGAGTCAATGTGGAGGCTATATACAGGGGTACCGGTACAGAGTTAATGTGGAGGCTATATACAGGGGAACCGGTACAGAGTTAATGTGGAGGCTATATACAGGGGTACCGGTACAGAGTTAATGTGGAGGCTATATACAGGGGAACCGGTACAGAGTTAATGTGGAGGCTATATACAGGGGTACCGGTACAGAGTTAATGTGGAGGCTATATACAGGGGTACCGGTACAGAGTTAATGTGGAGGCTATATACAGGGGGAACCGGTACAGAGTCAATGTGGAGGCTATATACAGGGGGTACAGAGTTAATGTGGAGGCTATATACAGGGGGAGTTAATGTGGAGGCTATATACAGGGGGAACCGGTACAGAGTTAATGTGGAGGCTATATACAGGGGTACCGGTACAGAGTTAATGTGGAGGCTATATACAGGGGTACGGTACAGAGTTAATGTGGAGGCTATATACAGAGTACAGAGTTAATGTGGAGGCTACATATACAGAGTTAATGAGGAGGCTATATACAGGGGTACCGGTACAGAGTTAATGTGGAGGCTATATACAGGGGAACCGGTACAGAGTCAATGTGGAGGCTATATACAGGGGTACCGGTACAGAGTTAATGTGGAGGCTATATACAGGGGAACCGGTACAGAGTTAATGTGGAGGCTATATACAGGGGAACCGGTACAGAGTCAATGTGGAGGCTATTAATGTACAGAGTTAATGTGGAGGCTATATACAGAGGAGGCTATATACCGGTACAGAGTTAATGTGGAGGCTATATACAGGGGGAACCGTACAGTACAGGGGTAGTTAATGTGGAGGCTATATACAGGGGTACCGGTACAGAGTTAATGTGGAGGCTATATACAGGGGGAACCGGTACAGAGTTAATGTGGAGGCTATATACAGGGGGTACCGGTACAGAGTTAATGTGGAGGCTATATACAGGGGGAACCGGTACAGAGTCAATGTGGAGGCTATATACAGGGGGAACCGGTACAGAGTTAATGTGGAGGCTAATGTACCGGTACAGAGTTAATGTGGAGGCTATATACAGGGGAAGTACAGAGTTAATGTACAGGGGTACAGAGTTAATGTGGAGGCTATATACAGGGGGAACCGGTACAGAGTCAATGTGGAGGCTATATACAGGGGGAACCGGTACAGAGTTAATGTGGAGGCTATATACAGGGGGTACCGGTACAGAGTTAATGTGGAGGGTACAGAGTTAATGTGGAGGCTATATACAGGGGTACCGGTACAGAGTTAATGTGGAGGCTATATACAGGGGAACCGGTACAGAGTTAATGTGGGTACAGAGTTAATGTGGAGGCTATATACAGGGGGTACCGGTACAGAGTTAATGTGGAGGCTATATACAGGGGGAACCGGTACAGAGTTAATGTGGAGGCTATATACAGGGGGTACCGGTACAGAGTTAATGTGGAGGCTATATACAGGGGGTACCGGTACAGAGTTAATGTGGAGGCTATATACAGGGGGAACCGGTACAGAGTTAATGTGGAGGCTATATACAGGGGGTACCGGTACAGAGTTAATGTGGAGGCTATATACAGGGGGAACCGGTACAGAGTTAATGTGGAGGCTATATACAGGGGGTACCGGTACAGAGTTAATGTAACAATTTACACACATACAGGGCTGGTTTCAACCCCTCCAACACCTCGTGGGCCAAACATTCTATCTGTTCCTCCTCCTGGTGACAGAGTAAACATTCTATCTGCCCCTCCTCCTGGTGACAGAGATAAACATTCTATCTGCCTCTCCTCCTGGTGTCAGAGATAAACATTCTATCTGCTCCTCCTCCTGGTGTCAGAATAAACATTCTATCTGCCCCTCCTTCTGGTGACAGAGAAAAAAACATTCTATCTGCCCCTCCTCCTGGTGTCAGAGAAAAACATTCTATCTGCCCCACCTCCTGGTGACAGAGATAAACATTCTATCGGCTCCTCCTCCCGGTGTCAGAGTAAACATTCTATCTGCCCCTCCTCCTGGTGTCAGAGTAAACATTCTATCTGCCCCTCCTCCTGGTGTCAGAGAAAAACATTCTTCTGCCCCTCCTCCTGGTGTCAACAGGAAAACATTCTATCTGCCCCTCCTCCTGGTGTCAGAGTAAACATTCTATCTGCCCCTCCTCCTGGTGTCAGAGTAAACATTCTATCTGCCCCTCCTCCTGGTGTCAGAGATAAACATTCTATCTGCCCCTCCTCCTGGTGTCAGAGTAAACATTCTATCTGCCCCTCCTCCTGGTGTCAGAGTAAACATTCTATCTGCCCCTCCTCCTGGTGACAGAGAAAAAAAACATTCTATCTGCCCCTCCTCCTGGTGTCAGAGAAAAACATTCTATCTGCCCCTCCTCCTGGTGACAGAGAAAAAACATTCTATCTGCCCCTCCTCCTGGTGACAGAGATAAACATTCTATCTGCCCCTCCTCCTGGTGACAGAGATAAACATTTTATCTGCCCCTCCTCCTGGTGACAGAGATAAACATTCTATCTGCCCCTCCTCCTGGTGACAGAGAAAAACATTCTATCTGCCCCTCCTCCTGGTGACAGAGAAAAAACATTCTATCTGCCCCTCCTCCTGGTGACAGAGATAAACATTCTATCTGCCCCTCCTCCTGGCGGCAGAGATAAACATTTGAAATGTTAGTGGCTGCAAATGTCTCTTATTGGTCGGCCCAACTCTGCACATGTGCAGTGTGTGGTGTTTAATATGGGGGTTGGAGTCCTTATGAAGAACATCTGTCATAAACCACCTCAACACTGCCATGTTGATCTGAGCCTTGCTGTTGGAAAACTACATCAGTGTCAGACTTCCGGCTGTCGCAGATGCAACCTCCCACAACTTCACTCTTCAACTTTTGTCAACAGTCGGCTGCTTTCTCCTTAAACACACACATCTTCTTTCTCTAAATGTTCAGTTGTCTCTGAGCTGTACCAGTTACAGCAGGTATTGGTGGGGGATAATTACATGTAATTGAAGAATGACTGTGACACTGAAGTTAATCACTCTAATTTCTACAGGCGCTGAGAACATAAGGTCACACATGTCATCCTATTATCACTCTGGCCTCACTCATCTATCTGGTCTCTCCCATCACTCTGGCCTCTCCCATCACTCTGGCCTCTCCCATCACTCTGGCCTCTCCCATCACTCTGGCCTCACTCATCACTCTGGCCTCTCCTATCACTCTAGGCTCTCCCATCACTCTGGCCTCTCCTATCACTCTCTCCCATCACTCTGGCCTCACTTATCACTCTGGCCTCACTCATCACTCTGGCCTCACTCACCACTCTGGCCTCACTCATCACTCTAGTCTCTCCCATCACTCTGGCCTCACTCATCACTCTGGCCTCACTCATCACTCTGGCCTCACTCATCATTCTGGCCTATCTCATCACTCTGGCCTCACTCATCACTCTGCATGGCTACAGCCTATACAGCCTGGCCTCCAGTGACCGAACTTCTCAGATCCTCTCTCCTACCAGAGAGCTGTGTGAAGGTACTTCTATGTTTCTTAAACCCATGAAATACTATCAAATCAGGGGCCAGAGTCTAGGAGGCAGGCGGGGGTTGCTTTAACTGACTCTGAGAAGGGACAACAGCACACTCCTGTGGTAGATAACTGACTCTGAGGAGGGACAACAGCACACACCTGTGGTAGATAACTGACTCTGAGAAGGGACAACAGCACACTCCTGTGGTAGATAACTGACTCTGAGGAGGGACAACAGCACACTCCTGTGGTAGATAACTGACTCTGAGGAGGGACAACAGCACACTCCTGTGGTAGATGACTGACTCTGAGGGACAACAGAACACTTCTGTGGTAGATAACTGACTCTGAGGAGGGACAACAGCACACTCCTGTGGTAGATAACTGACTCTGAGGAGGGACAACAGCACACTCCTGTGGTAGATAACTGACTCTGAGGAGGGACAACAGCACACACCTGTGGTAGATAACTGACTCTGAGAAGGGACAACAGCACACTCCTGTGGTAGATAACTGACTCTGAGAAGGGACAACAGCACACTCCTGTGGTAGATAACTGACTCTGAGGAGGGACAACAGCACACTCCTGTGGTAGATAACTGACTCTGAGGAGGGACAACAGCACACTCCTGTGGTAGATGACTGACTCTGAGGGACAACAGAACACTTCTGTGGTAGATAACTGACTCTGAGGAGGGACAACAGCACACTCCTGTGGTAGATAACTGACTCTGAGGAGGGACAACAGCACACTCCTGTGGTAGATAACTGACTCTGAGGAGGGACAACAGCACACTCCTGTGGTAGATAACTGACTATGAGGAGGGACAACAGCAGTCTCCTGTGGTAGATAACTGACTATGAGGAGGGACAACAGAACACTCCTGTGGTAGATAACTGACTCTGAGGAGGGACAACAGCACACTCCTGTGGTAGATAACTGACTATGAGGAGGGACAACAGAACACTCCTGTGGTAGATAACTGACTATGAGGAGGGACAACAGCACACTCCTGTGGTAGATAACTGACTATGAGGAGGGACAACAGCAGTCTCCTGTGGTAGATAACTGACTCTGAGGAGGGACAACATCAGTCTCCTGTGGTAGATAACTGACTCTGAGGAGGGACAACAGAACACTGTACTCTAGTAAAGGCTTAACTGTATAAACCACAGAGACAGAATGCAATATGCAATTGTATTAAATAGTTTTGTGTATGGCCTCCAAGGAATGCTTCTCAGAGCTAGATGCCTTTTGTTGGGCAGCTGGGATTGAACCCCCCCCCTCAACACTGAGGAAGGGAGTTCCAATGTAGGGTCTTTATTAAGGCTATTATAGCTGCTGGTGGTGGGGAGGTGGATGGATGTTGAAAACTGTTACTGGAAAACAGCAAGTGATAGAGCATGGGTAAACCTCCCAAGATGTCACCCATTGGTTGAGAGAAGAAGGTGATAATTGCCAGAGTGAGCCCATTGGTTGAACAGCAAGCGTGAGGATTGTGCATTGTTGTGCCTTGCTTATAGACTATAAGGTCAATGGGTGAATGACATTCAACACATGGCTAATAGGGTAGAGGAGGAGGAACAAGACGCTATGATTATATGCGTTTTTTAAATGTAACCTTTATTTAACTAGGCAAGTCATTTAGGAACAAATACTTATTTACAATGATGGCCTACCCCGGACGACACTGGGCCAATTGTGCGCCGCCCTACGGGACGCCCAATCCCAACCAGATGTGAACCAGGGACTGTAAAAACACCTCTTGCACTGGTATTACAGTGCCTTAGACCCCTGCGCCACTCTGGAGAACATCATGATGATGACACGTTTGTGTTCATTCTCACTGTGATGATGTCACGTTTGTATTCATTCTCACTGTGATGATGTCACGTTTGTATTCATTCTCACTGTGATGATGTCACGTTTGTATTCATTCTCACTGTGATGATGTCACGTTTGTATTCATTCTCACTGTGATGATGTCACGTTTGTATTCATTCTCACTGTGATGATGACACGTTTGTATTCATTCTTTGTATTCATTCTCACTGTGATGATGTCACGTTTGTATTCATTCTCACTGTGATGATGTCACGTTTGTATTCATTCTCACTGTGATGATGTCACGTTTGTATTCATTCTCACTGTGATGATGTCACGTTTGTATTCATTCTCACTGTGATGATGTCACGTTTGTATTCATTCTCACTGTGATGATGACACGTTTGTATTCATTCCCACTATGCCCCTAGAATAGGAAACAAAAGATATTATTACACTTACTAGATATAGTTAAATAACCATTCAGACTTCCTGATTGAACTTCCTGAAACTACATTATAATTTCCACACAATCTCAATCAGGGAGGGGCCACGAAAAAAATCTGAACTCATGTGGGGCAGCAGTTTTATTTATCTATACATTTTGCTATTGGGCGTAGAGAAATTGGTGCAATTTTAAAGCAAGTTTCTTGCAATTCTACACATTTTCCCATGTGGCAGAGAGAAGATTTAGCATATTTTGCCATAGGTTGTAGATAAGTGTTTGCAGTTTTCAATATGTTGACTAAATGAGAGTGGTAATTTGACCATGATTACTACAGTTTTATGATAGCTGGCTAGAGCAATCTAGAAAAACGTTAGCTGACATGGGCTAATTGAGAGACTGTCAGTGACTGACACAACAACAGGAAAATGCTGACACAGAACCACATCTCTATATTTCACCTTGTGTATTCTTCCATTCTTAATATTCAATATTAAGTTGATAACCTGACTGTCCTAAAAAAAACTAAATTGATCAGTTTTGCAAATTGATCCGCGGGCCTACAAAAGGGGGGGCGGGCCGTCAGTTGCCCGTCCCTGATATAAATGATAGACGTTGTAGGATCCACTAGAATGTCTTGTCAGGTTCAGACTTGGCCATGAGGTGTTTCCTGTTGTTCTTCTCAGGCTTCAGCAGAATGATGTAACATTTGGGCAGGAAGAGGCAGGTCAGCAGGCCGAAACTGGAGCCCAGGATGGCGAACACCTCCGTGGCCGTGGAGTACTTCCCAGGAGAGCTGACGTAGGCAGGGACGAAGGCCACCCACACGGCACAGAAGATCAGCATGCTGAAGGTGATGAGCTTGGCCTCGTTGAAGTTGTCTGGGAGTTTTCTGCCCAGGAAGGCTAAGAGGAGACAGAGAGAGGCCAGCAGGCCGATGTAGCCCAGCACAAGGCAGAAGCCCAGGGCTGAGCCCTCATCACATAGGAGGATGACACAGGCACTCTCACGTGTCATCAGTCTGCGTGGGCTGGGAGGGGAAACAGCCAGCCACACAGCACAGATCACCACCTGGAGGAGAAAAATAATTGTTATGTTGATAAGTCCAAAAAGGGTGCATGATACGAAGAGAACAGCTGGGTCTGTGTTCCTACCTGGACCATAGTACAGAGTGAGATGAAGGCTCTCTGCTGTAGAGGCCCAAACCATTTCATGACATTACTGCCTGGAAGTGTAGCCCTGAAGGCCATCAACACCACTATTGTTTTCCCCAGAACACAAGAGATGCAGAGGACGAAGGTGATCCCAAACGCTGTGTGGCGCAGTGAACAGGACCACTCAGAGGGCCGGCCAATGAAAGTAAGAGAACACAGAAAACACAGAGTCAAGGAGAAGAGCAGCAGGAAGCTCAGCTCAGAGTTGTTGGCCCTGACGATGGGGGTGTCGTGGTGACAGGCAAAAATGAGGACGACTGTGGCAGTGCAGAAGGACCCCAGGAGGGCCACGGAGAGCAGAGCCATACCCATTGTGTCACCGTAGGACAGGAAGTCAACCTGCTTGGGGATGCAGGCTGTACACTCCTCATTGGACCAGAACTCAGGTAGGCAGCGAACACACTCTATAGCATCTGGGAACATGAAGAAGAAAAGACATATTTCTGTAGTGAGGCTGGGTTATGACAACACACTCTATAGCATCTGGGGAACATGAAGAAGACAAGACATATTTCTGTAGTGAGGCTGGGTTATGACAACACACTCTATAGCATCTGGGGAACATGAAGAAGACAAGACATATTTCTGTAGTGAGGCTGGGTTATGACAACACACTCTATAGCATCTGGGGAACATGAAGAAGAAAATACATATTTCTGTAGTGAGGCTGGGTTATGACAACACACTCTATAGCATCTGGGGAACATGAAGACAAGACATATTTCTGTAGTGAGGCTGGGTTATGACAACACACCCTATAGCATCTGGGGAACATGAAGAAGACAAGACATATTTCTGTAGTGAGGCTGGGTTATGACAACACGCTCTCACATCCCTACAGGCTGTAGACTGGCCTCACCTGTCTGATTGCTAATCTCCCCTGCTGTACAGACCACACAGTCAAAGCAGCAGATAGGGAAGTGAGACCTGATGGCCCTCCGAGTGCCTGGAAGACAGCTGCTACTGCATACTGACAGAGGGACCTGGGAGGGAGGGAGATCACACACTGCTTCAATCAGAATTAAACATGAATGCACAGGAAGAGCAACAGAGATAAACATGAATAAACATGAATGCACAGGAAGAGCAACAGAGATAAACATGAATAAACATGAATGCACAGGAAGAGCAACAGAGATAAACATGAATAAACATGAATGCACAGGAAGAGCAACAGAGATAAACATGAATAAACATGAATGCACAGGAAGAGCAACAGAGATAAACATGAATAAACATGAATGCACAGGAAGAGCAACAGAGATAAACATGAATAAACATGAATGCACAGGAAGAGCAACAGAGATAAACATGAATAAACATGAATGCAGAGATAAACATGGAAGAGAGCAACAGAGATAAACATGAATAAACATGAATGCACAGGAAGAGCAACAGAGATAAACATGAATAAACATGAATGCACAGGAAGAGCAACAGAGATAAACATGAATAAACATGAATGCACAGGAAGAGCAACAGAGATAAACATGAATAAACATGAATAAGATAAACATGAATAAAATGCACAGGAAGAGCAACAGAGATAAACATGAATAAACATGAATGCACAGGAAGAGCAACAGAGATAAACATGAATAAACATGAATGCACAGGAAGAGCAACAGAGATAAACATGAATAAACATGAATGCACAGGAAGAGCAACAGAGATAAACATGAATAAACATGAATGCACAGGAAGAGCAACAGAGATAAACATGAATAAACATGAATGCACAGGAAGAGCAACAGAGATAAACATGAATAAACATGAATGCACAGGAAGAGCAACAGAGATAAACATGAATAAACATGAATGCACAGGAAGAGCAACAGAGATAAACATGAATAAACATGAATGCACAGGAAGAGCAACAGAGATAAACATGAATAAACATGAATGCACAGGAAGAGCAACAGAGATAAACATGAATAAACATGAATGCACAGGAAGAGCAACAGAGATAAACATGAATAAACATGAATGCACAGGAAGAGCAACAGAGATAAACATGAATAAACATGAATGCACAGGAAGAGCAACAGAGATAAACATGAATAAACATGAATGCACAGGAAGAGCAACAGAGATAAACATGAATAAACATGAATGCACAGGAAGAGCAACAGAGATAAACATGAATAAACATGAATGCACAGGAAGAGCAACAGAGATAAACATGAATAAACATGAATGCACAGGAAGAGCAACAGAGATAAACATGAATAAACATGAATGCACAGGAAGAGCAACAGAGATAAACATGAATAAACATGAATGCACAGGAAGAGCAACAGAGATAAACATGAATAAACATGAATGCACAGGAAGAGCAACAGAGATAAACATGAATAAACATGAATGCACAGGAAGAGCAACAGAGATAAACATGAATAAACATGAATGCACAGGAAGAGCAACAGAGATAAACATGAATAAACATGAATGCACAGGAAGAGCAACAGAGATAAACATGAATAAACATGAACAGGAAGAGCAACAGAGATAAACATGAATAAACATGAATGCACAGGAAGAGCAACAGAGATAAACATGAATAAACATGAATGCACAGGAAGAGCAACAGAGATAAACATGAATAAACATGAATGCACAGGAAGAGCAACAGAGATAAACATGAATAAACATGAATGCACACGAGAGCAACAGAGATAAACATGAATAAACATGAATGCACACGAGAGCAACAGAGATAAACATGAATAAACATGAATGCACACGAGAGCAACAGAGATACACATGAATAAACATGAATGCACAGGAAGAGCAACAGAGATAAACATGAATAAACATGAATGCACAGGAAGAGCAACAGAGATAAACATGAATAAACATGAATGCACACGAGAGCAACAGAGATACACATGAATAAACATGAATGCACAGGAAGAGCAACAGAGATAAACATGAATAAACATGAATGCACACGAGAGCAACAGAGATAAACATGAATAAACATGAATGCACACGAGAGCAACAGAGATAAACATGAATAAACATGAATGCACACGAGAGCAACAGAGATAAACATGAATAAACATGAATGCACACGAGAGCAACAGAGATAAACATGAATAAACATGAATGCACACGAGAGCAACAGAGATAAACATGAATAAACATGAATGCACACGAGAGCAACAGATAAACATGAATAAACATGAATAAACATGAATGAATAAACATGAATGCACACGAGAGCAACAGAGATAAACATGAATAAACATGAATGCACACGAGAGCAACAGAGATAAACATGAATAAACATGAATGCAGAGATAAACATGAATAAACATGAATGCACAGAGCAACAGAGATAAACATGAATAAACATGAATGCACACGAGAGCAACAGAGATAAACATGAATAAACATGAATGCACACGAGAGAGCAACATGAATAAACATGATAAACAATGAATAAACATGAATAAACATGAACACGAGAGCAACAGAGATAAACATGAATAAACATGAATGCACACGAGAGCAACAGAGATAAACATGAATAAACATGAATGCACACGAGAGCAACAGAGATAAACATGAATAAACATGAATGCACACGAGAGCAACAGAGATAAACATGAATAAACATGAATGCACACGAGAGCAACAGAGATAAACATGAATAAACATGAATGCACACGAGAGCAACAGAGATAAACATGAATAAACATGAATGCACACGAGAGCAACAGAGATAAACATGAATAAACATGAATGCACACGAGAGCAACAGAGATAAACATGAATAAACATGAATGCACACGAGAGCAACAGAGATAAACATGAATAAACATGAATGCACACGAGAGCAACAGAGATAAACATGAATAAACATGAATGCACAACAGAGATAAACATGAATAAACATGAATGAGCAACAGAGATAAACATGAATAAACATGAATGCACACGAGAGCAACAGAGATAAACATGAGATAAACAGAAGATAAACATGAATAAACATGAATAAACATGAATGCACACGAGAGCAACAGAGATAAACATGAATAAACATGAATGCACACGAGAGCAACAGAGATAAACATGAATAAACATGAATGCACACGAGAGCAACAGAGATACAATAATAAATACAGATACAAATTCAACTTAATTAATGTATTATAAGACCATGTTCTATGACCATGAAATTCAAAAGAATATATCTAAAAAGGAAAACTAAACTACTAAATGCAATTTCTTACAACAACAACAAAAATATTTAACAGACATTATAGTTGAATGCAGTTTAATAAAATGAATGTTCTTTGTTGCATCCATCCCCTCCAGCTATTCTTTGCCTCCTCATTTTCCAAGATATTGAATCATATTTTTTTCCAAAGAAATCTAACTAGGTCAGCATTTCTTAAAGAATAATAAGAGAATAAAAGGTTCAGACATTTTTGAGAGCCTTACTGTCGTCTGGTTTCCATTCCAGATGATGTCCGTTTTCTGGATGTATAGTTTCTTCCTGCCCAGGCTGGTAGTCTCGTCAAACCTCCCCACTGTGACAAACTTCACCTGGCCCTCTGCCCCTAACTGCCAGTTCACCAGGTCATACACAGCTACTGGGTCCCCGTTCACATCAAACTTAGTCTCATCACCAAACGAGTTAGAGAACTCCACCTGCTTCAGGTAGTGCAGGAGCTGAGGAGAGAAAGACAATCGGGCATACATTCAGAATGTTTCAAATTGAACCATTTGGCTTGTTTAAAACTATTTTTAAAAGTAAATACTTTTCTTACTTAAAACTATATATGAAAGTTTAAAAAAAAGTTTTGTCTAAAACTTTATTTCAAAGTAACTATTTTTCTTGTTTAAAACATCAGTACATTTTTCTGACCAGTACCAGTCCAGTACCTGCCATGGCTGTATGCTGTCAGTATTTGGGCAGGAATGCAGAGGGAAAGGTCCTCTTCCTGTCTCACAGCTCCTCATAGCATGCAGTGCGTGGGCGATGGCGTACACAGCCTTGTACACATTATAGGATATCCTCAACTGAGACACGTCAGAGTAGATGTTCCTGACACTGCCCAGGTCCTCAAACCCAGAGCACAGAGGTTTACCCCCCTGACTATCTCCACCCCCATCACCCTGCAGGCTACACCTAAACACCTCCTCCCAGAAAGGGCGTAGGAACGGGTCCTCGGAGGCGTCTGGGCTGGAGGGGTGGAGACGCAGCAGGAACTCCTGTAGTCCAGGGATGTGCCCAGCTCGGCGGATGGCGAAGCCCATGGAGCCCTGGAGGATGGGGAGGAAGCGGGTTGGGGTGGAGAGAACTGAGGCTGTACTCCAGGCTTCGCTGGCCAGCCACTGCACCCCTGTCAGACCCTGCCGCAGGGCCTCATCAAACAAAGCGCCAGCATCCTGCTCCAGGGCAAACACCAGAACCACGCCAGCCCCAGAGGACCGAATACGGGCAACGATGGAGGCCATGGCCCCTTCCGCATGGTTTTTGGGGATGATTTCATGGAGGGCCATGCAGGCACCGAGCCTCTGCACCTATAAAGGTATACTATGGTCATTTAGCAGATACTTTCAGCCATAACACATTCACATTGTGTATTTATCCACACAGGAGAAAATGATACAGTATATCCCACAAACCTTCTCAGAAAATAGTTGTGCTCCCCCACGACCATATGCATCGTCCCCGGCAACCACACCCACCCATTTCCAGCTGAAGTGCTGGACGAGCTGCACCAGAGCATCCACCTGGAATCAGACATTGATGAACCATTTGACAACGCTCAATTGCTACGAGAGTAGAGATTCAATAGGAATTAGATCAGAGAGAGAAAGTGGAGAAGTTAGAGAGTTACATGGAATGAGAAGTCACCTGGAAGAAGTCACTGGGCATGGTCCTGAGGAAGGCTGGGAACTCTGCCTTGTTACTGAGACATGCACAGCTAGAGAAATAACTGACCTGAGAGAGAGAGAGAGAGAGAGAGAGAGAGAGAGAGAGAGAGAGACAGAGACAGAGACAGAGACAGAGAGAGAGAGAGAGAGAGAGAGAGAGAGAGAGAGGAAGAAGTAACTCTACAGCCAATGTACTTCTGTTAGTAACACCCTAAAACTGTGAAGAGTAGTGCATACTGTTAATTGTAAGTGGTCAGTCTGCCTACCTGAGGTACTCTGAAGACTCCCAGGAAGCGAGCCACCACCAGAGACAGAGTGGAACCTCCATCCCCGATGACCACTGGAACCAGGCCATGACAGGATCCCCCCTCCACCTCTCCTTCCCCTTCTCCCCCCATCAGTTCCACAGAAGCCCTCAGGGCGTGGTAAGGAGTACTGCACGAATCATATATCTTATATCCCAGAGTGAAGTTGGGGAGCAGATGATCATCTCTGTTGATCTCTTCGATGGCAAACATCATGGTCTGCATCCAGCGGAATGTCCGGAAGTTAAACCTGCGTGCGAGAAGAGAGGACAGAGGGATGAGCCTTACATTGAATCCTTTTATGGTGACGGCCATAGTCTAGAGAACTAACTCAGACCCTCACCCGGTGCAGCGTGAGCGGGCTGGTTTGGAGGTGAAGGAGAAGTCAGGCTGCATCACCATGTCATGGAGGGAGAAGAGGCCCCCTAGCATCACATTCCCATCCCTCTGTAGCACTGGCAGGGCAGAGGGACCCACCATCGGTCTACACTGCTGAAGCTTGGACTGAGGCTGGGAGGAGATTAGACAGAAGAACTCCAAGCACAGCACTGTCACACAAAGGAACCCTGACCTCTGCATTGTCTCCTCACTGCCACTATTTGCTCAGATAAGTCAAAAATATATATACCAGTTTATAACTTGTACATCCAACAAAGTCACACCAAGACTTTGACGGTTCCTACTGTACTATAATCCATAAGGAGACATAGAATCAAGCCATGCAGTAAAGAGAGTTGTTAACTCACTACAACAGCCTGCATGTTGTTAACTCACTACAACAGCCTGCGTTCCCATGAAGAGAGATTCCTCCAGTTTTAGAAAACACACCCTAATAAACTGTAACATATTGCATATCCTCATTAAGTCCATTCACCTGTCCAACTGCCAAAGACATACATCCATGCTGAACCCTCAGACAGTACAGAACACAGACACACACACATCCTCACCCACTCATTGTGGGGTCACGGCAAGAGCCCTCTTTATATGTTGCCTACCTGACTGACCCCCCCTCTCCTCCTCCTCCTCTCAGATCACCTCCTGTCAGATTAGCTCTTCTCTCCCCAGGGATGCCGGTCAATGGAAAGACGAGAGCATCTGCCAGTTTCACAGTGACAATAACAAACAACTGCCATGCACATTGGACCATAATGGAGTGAGACAGGAGACAAACACCATTTACCATTCTGCCTGAGTGAACCAGCTGATCTTACAGCGATGTGAGGAGGCTCACCTCACCTCCCTGCAGACAGGTACCTGCTATAAGTCTCAGACCTCTAATTTACACACTCCTCAAGGAAGAATGTGTGTCTCATTGGAGTTATGACAAAATAATGATATAACACTGCTGTTGTCATGGCAGAATAGGAGCAAAACGGTTTTGTTGAAAGTGTTGTGAAAAGTCTTCCATGTATAGTACAGTACGTATATGTTAATAAACAGAACCAGTCAAATGTTTGGACACACCTACTCATTCAAGGGTTTTTCTTTATTTGTACTATTTTCTACATTGTAGAATAATAGTGAATACATCAAAACTATGAAATAACACCTATGGAATCGTGTAGTAACCAAGAAAGGTGTTAAACACATTTTTCAAAGTAAAATGCCTTGATGACAGCTTTGCACACTCTTGGCATTCACTCAAACAGCTTCATGAGGTAGTCACCTGGAACGCATTTCAATTAACAGGTGTGCCTTGTTAATTTGTGGAATTTCATTCCTTCTTAATGAGTTTAAGCCAATCAGTTGTGTTGTGACAAGGTAGGGGTGGTATACAGAAGACAGCCCTGTTTGGTAAAAGACCAAGTACATATTATGGCAAGAACTGCTCAAATAAGCAAAGAGAAATGACAGTACATCATTACTTTAAGACATGAAGGTCAATCAATCCGGAAAATTCAAGAACTGAAAGTTTCTTCAAGTGATGTCGCAAAAACCATCATGTGCTGTGATGAAACTGGCTCTCATGAGGAGCGACACAGGAAAGGAAGACCCAGAGTTACCTCTGCTGCGAGCATAAGTTCATTAGAGTTTCCAGCCTCAGACATCGGCAATTAAATACACCTCAGAATGCAGCCCAAAAAATGCTTAATAGAGTTCAAGTAACAGACACATCTCAACATCAACTGTTCAGAGGACACTGTGTGAATCAGGCCTTCATGTTCGAATTGCTGCAAAGAAACCACTACTCAAGGACACCAATAATAAGAAGAGATTTACTTGGGCCAAGAAACATGAGCAATTGATATTAGACCAGTAGAAAATCTGTCCTTTGGTCTGATGAGTCCAAATTTGAGAATTTTGGTAGGTGAACGGATTATCTCCAGATGTGTGGATCCAGCCATGTAGCATGGAGGATGAGATGTGATGGTGTGGGTGTGCTTTGCTGGTGAGACTGTCTGTGTTTTGTTTTTTTTACATGTCAAGGTACACTTAACCAGCATGGCTACCACAGCATTCTGCAGCGATAAGCCATCCCATCTGGTTTGCGCTTAGTGGGACTAAACGCATTGTCTTTTTTTTCAACAGGACAATGACCCAAAATACATCTCCAGGCTGTGTAAGGGCTATTTGACCAAGAAGGAGAGTGATGAGTGCTGCATCAGATGACCTGGCCTTCACAATCACCTAACCTCAACCCAATTGAGATAGCTCGGGATGAGTTGGACTGCAGAGTGAAGGAAAAGCAGCCAACAAGTGCTCAGCATATGTGGGAACTCCTTCAAGACTGTTGGGAAATAATTCCAGGTGACTACCTCTTGAAGCTAGTGCTGTCATCAAGGCAAAGGGTGGCTACTTTGAAACACTGGTTACTACATGATTCCATATGTGTTATTTCATAGTTGTGATGTCGTCACTATTCTACAATGTAGAAAATAATGAAAATAAAGAAACCCTTGACTGAGTAGGTGTGTCCAAATTTTTGACTGGTACTGTATACAGGGCATTTGGAAAGTATTCAGACCTTCAAACTTTTTCCACATGTTGTTACATTACAGCCTTATTCTAAAATGGATTCAATATTTTTTCCCCCTCATCAATCTACACACGTTACCCCATAATTAATAACAGGTTTCAAGACTAGTCATTCAACTGAGACTGCTCTTCTCTGTATCACGGAGGCCCTCCGCACTGCTAAAGCTAACTCTCTCTCCTCTGCTCTCATCCTTCTAGACCTATCGGCTGCCTTCGATACTGTGATACTGTGAACCATCAGATCCTCCTCTCCACCCTCTCCGAGTTGGGCATCTCCGGCGCAGCCCACGCTTGGATTGCGTCCTACCTGACAGGTCGCTCCTACCAGGTGGCGTGGCGAGAATCTGTCTCCTCACCACGCGCTCTCACCACTGGCGTCCCCCAGGGCTCTGTTCTAGGCCCTCTCCTATTCTCGCTATACACCAAGTCACTTGGCTCTGTCATAACCTCACATGGTCTCTCCTATCATTGCTATGCAGACGACACACAATTAATCTTCTCCTTTCCCCCTTCTGATGACCAGGTGGCGAATCGCATCTCTGCATGTCTGGCAGACATATCAGTGTGGATGACGGATCACCACCTCAAGCTGAACCTCGGCAAGACGGAGCTGCTCTTCCTCCCGGGGAAGGACTGCCCGTTCCATGATCTCGCCATCACGGTTGACAACTCCATTGTGTCCTCCTCCCAGAGCGCTAAGAACCTTGGCGTGATCCTGGACAACACCCTGTCGTTCTCAACTAACATCAAGGCGGTGGCCCGTTCTTGTAGGTTCATGCTCTACAACATCCGCAGAGTACGACCCTGCCTCACACAGGAAGCAGCGCAGGTCCTAATCCAGGCACTTGTCATCTCCCGTCTGGATTACTTCAACTCGCTGTTGGCTGGGCTCCCTGCCTGTGCCATTAAACCCCTACAACTCATCCAGAACGCCGCAGCCCGTCTGGTGTTCAACCTTCCCAAGTTCTCTCACGTCACCCCGCTCCTCCGCTCTCTCCACTGGCTTCCAGTTGAAGCTCGCATCCGCTACAAGACCATGGTGCTTGCCTACGGAGCTGTGAGGGGAACGGCACCTCAGTACCTCCAGGCTCTGATCAGGCCCTACACCCAAACAAAGGCACTGCGTTCATCCACCTCTGGCCTGCTCGCCTCCCTACCACTGAGGAAGTACAGTTCCCGCGCAGCCCAGTCAAAACTGTTCGCTGCTCTGGCCCCCCAATGGTGGAACAAACTCCCTCACGACGCCAGGACAGCGGAGTCAATCACCACCTTCCGGAGACACGTGAAACCCTACCTCTTTCAGGAATACCTAGGATAGGATAAAGTAATCCTTCTCACCCCCTCCCCCCTTAAAATATTTAGATGCACTATTGTAAAGTGGCTGTTCCACTGGATGTCTTAAGGTGAACGCACCAATTTGTAAGTCGCTCTGGATAAGAGCGTCTGCTAAATGACTTAAATGTAAATGTAATAATGACAATGCAAACAAAATATATATTTTTTGCAAATGTATATTTTAAAATAAAGAAGGAAATATTACATTTACTTAAGCATTCAGACCCTTTACTCAGTACTTTGTTGAAGCACCTTTGGCAATGATTACATCCTTGTGTCTTCTTGGGTATAACGCTACAAGTGTGTCACACCTCTATTCAGGGAGTTTGTCCCATTCTTCTCTGCAGATCCTCTCAAACTCTGTCAGGTTGGATGGGGAGCATCGCTGCACAGCTATTTTCTAGTCTCTCCAGAGATGTTGGATCGGGTTCAAGTCCGGGCTCTGGCTGGGCCACTCAAGGACATTCAGAGACTTGTCCCAAAACCACTTCTGCATTGTCTTGGCTGTGTACTTAGGGTCGTTGTCCTGTTGGAAGGTGAACCTTCTCTCAAGTCTGAGGTCCTGAGCGCTCCGGAGCAGGTTTTCATCAAGGAACTCTCTGTACATTACTCCATTCATCTTTGTCTTGATCCTGACTTGTCTCCCTGTCCCTGCTGCTGATAAACATACCCACAGCATGATGCTGCCACCAGCATGCTTCACTGTAGGGATGGTTGCATGTTTCAGGCCAAAGACTTCAATCTTGGTTTCATCAGACCAGAGAATCTTGTTTGTTATGGTCTGAGAGTCATTTAGGTGCCTTTTGGCAAACTCCAAGCGGGCTGTCATTTGCCTTTTACTGGGGCTTCCGTCTGGCCACTCTACCATGAAGGCCTGATTGGTGCATAGATGGTTGTCCTTCTGGAAGGTTCACCCATCTCCACAGAGGAACTCTGGAGCTCTGTCAGAGTGAGCATCGGGTTCTTGGTCACCTCCCTGACCAAGGTCCTTCTCCCTCGATTGCTCAGTTTGGCTGGGCGAGCAGCTCTAGGAGTCTTGGTGGTTCCAAACTTCTTCCATTTAAGAATGTTGTAGGCCACTGTGTTCTCGGGGACCTTCATATCTGCAGAATTTTTTTGGTACCATTCCCCAGATCTGTGCCTCGACGCAACGCTGTCTCGGAGCTCTACGGACAATCCCTTCAACCTCATGGCTTAGTTTTTGCTCTGACATGAACTATCAAATGTGGGTCCTTATATAGACGGGTGTGTGCCTTTTCAAATCATGTCCATTCAATTGAATTTACTACAGGTGGACTCGAATCAAGTTGTGGAAACATCTCAAGGATGATCAATGGAAACAGGATGCACCTGAGCTCAATTTCGATTCTCATATCAAAGGGTCTGAATTCTTATTTAAATAAGGTACCTTGTTTCATTTTTTTATTAGCAAAAATGTCTAAAACCCTGTTTTCGCTTTGTCATCGAGGGGTATATTGTGTAGATTGATGCGAACATTTTTTTGTTCAATTCATTTTAGAATAAGGCTGTAATTTAACAAAATGTGGAAAAAGTCAAGGGATCTGAATACTTTCCTAATGCACTGTACATGTGTAGGTGATTCATTCAGGACACAGTGTTGCTCTTTTCCTTTCATACCAGCTCTGAGTCTCTTAGTGGAGTAAAGCATACGTACAGAGTATTTAGAGAGTTGGCACAACTTTTAGAATTTTAAATATTGTTCTAAATCTAGATATTCAGTTACATTGCAGTGTTTAAATATTGTTCTAAATCTAGATATTCAGTTACATTGCAGTGTTTAAATATTGTTCTAAATCTAGATATTCAGTTACATTGCAGTGTTTAAATATTGTTCTAAATCTAGATATTCAGTTACATTGCAGTGTTTAAATATTGTTCTAAATCTAGATATTCAGTGACATTGCAGTGTTTAAATATTGTTCTAAATCTAGATATTCAGTTACATTGCAGTGTTTAAATATTGTTCTAAATCTAGATATTCAGTTACATTGCAGTGTTTAAATATTGTTCTAAATCTAGATATTCAGTGACATTGCAGTGTTTAAATGTTCACTGTGTCATGTTAATAGGGCGCTAACATGTCTTGCCATAGAATGTTGTAATGTCATGTAAACGGCATTATAACGCGAATAAACCTCAATGTCCCAACTCTCTAAATACAAATCTCTGCTGTAAACCTGTGGAGTAATGACTCATTAAGGCCCGCTTTGTGCAATAATGTGCTCTGGTGTTTGGGAACAGATCATTAAGACTAGTGCTGCAGGCTATGTGAGACAGAGAGGAGGGCAGAGAGAGAAAGATGTAACCAGATAGAATAAGTGTTATGTCGCCTCAGGCTATAGTTTGGCTCCTCTTAACTAATACCCTCCCTTTGTGAGAAAGAGAGGGGAGGATGGAGCGAGAGGGAGGGGGAGTGATAAAGAGGTGTAGAGGTGTGTTGTTGTGCTCAAGGTAACAGTTTCCCCTCCTGACCTCTAATGTCTCCCTGAGACTACCTCTGCTTAGTAAGTAGGGTCATAACAAGATGTCCCAGGTTGCACCTCTCTCAGAGGAGGACCTGTTCAGATGATAATGAAAACAACGTGGTGAGAGCGAGAACAACACTGAGATTGTTGCTGTATCACTGAGCTCCTCCAGGGAAAAGGCAGGAGGCACAGAGCAGTGAGGTTTAATCAGGCAGTGTCCAGATAAGGTCAAATAGATGTATATTGGCACTCTTGCATGATTCACTATTTCTTCTGAAAAAAGTTACATTTGAAAAAATGTTTGATGCTTACACATGCTTTTGTTTGATTTACAACTGCGCAGGACACCCCCCAATTTAAAAAATAAATAAAATAAATATATAAAAAAATAATAACTAAACTTAATTAGAGATGTTTAACTTCAAAGTAGAAAAAATTACTTGGACTAAATTATTCAACATTTTAATTAATTTGGTTGGAGGTAATGATCCTTGTTTACTGTGTAATTTATCTTACATAATGGTAAATTGCAGGTTACTACAGGGTAAAAAAATCTACCAGTTTTGAAAAGAAAAAAACAGAACATTGTGGTCCATTGCACTCCATTGCACTCCATTGTAAAGTAAAAGGGTGCAAATATATTTGCATCAGTGGGCTATGTCTAAATACAGGACACTAATAAAAAGTTTGGTAGCTAACTCAGAACATGACTTGATCTGCTGACCTTACTGTTGATGACTTCTGTCATATCATCCATTTAACACTGAAATGGACTGGGCATATAGAACACATAAAAAACACATTGAAAATATGTCTAACTGGCCTCTTGGAGAGTGGCCCTTTATATCCTTATCAGACAGCACCAAAAGTCCTGTAAACACCAGCCTGGGAGCCTTGTAGGAAGTGAAAACAAATATTCTGTAAACACCGGCCCGAGAGGCTGGTAGGAAGTGAAAACAAATATTCTGTAAACACCGGCCCGAGAGGCTGGTAGGAAGTGAAAACAAATATTCTGTAAACACCGTCCCGAGTGGCTGGTAGGAAGTGAAAACAGTTGTTTTGTAAACACCAGTCTGAGAGACTTGTAAGAAGTCAAAACAAATTTTATGTAAACACCAGCCTGAGAGGTTGTAGGAAGTCAAGGCAAATGTTCTGTAAACACCAGCCTGTGAGGCTTGTAGGAAGTGAAAACAAATATTCTGTGTAAACACCAGCCTGAGAGGCGTGTAGGAAGTTAAAACAAATATTCTGTAAACACCAGCCTGAGAGACTTGTAGGAAGTCAAGGGAACTGTTCTGTAAACACCAGCCTGGGAAGCTTGTAGGAAGTGAAAACAAATGTTCTGTAAACACCAGCCTGAGAGGCTGGTAGAAAGTGTAAACGTATGTTATGTAAAAACCAGTCTGAGAGGCTTGTAGGACGTGAAAACAAATGTTCTGTAAACACCAGCCTGAGAGGCTTGTAGGAAGTTAAAACAAATATTCTGTAAACACCAGCCTGAGAGACTTGTAGGAAGTCAAGGGAAATGTTCTGTAAACACCAGCCTGGGAGGCTTGTAGGAAGTGAAAACAAATGTTCTGTAAACAGCAGCCCGAGAGGCTTGTAGGACGTGAAAACAAATGTTCTGAAAACACCAGCCTGAGATGCTTGTAGGAAGTGAAAAGAAATATTCTGTAAACACCAGCCTGGGAGGCTTGTAGGAAGTGAAAACAAATATTCTGTAAACACCGTCCCCAGTGGCTGGTAGGAAGTGAAAACAAATATTCTGCAAACACCGTCCCGAGTGGCTGGTAGGAAGTGAAAACCGATGTTTTGTAAACACCAGCCCGAGAGGCTTGTAGTAAGAAGTCAAAACAAATGTTCTATAAACACCAGCCTGGGAGGCTTGTAGGAAGTGAAAACAAATGTTGTGTAAACACCGGCCTGAGAGACTTGTAGGAAGTCAAGGCAAATGTTCTGTAAACACCAGCCTGTGAGGCTTGTAGGAAGTGAACACAAATATTCTGTAAACACCGGCCCGAGAGGCTGGTAGGGAGTGAAAACAGATGTTTTGTAAACACCAGTCTGAGAGACTTGTAGGAAGTGAAAACAAATGTTCTGTAAACACCAGCCTGAGAGGCGTGTAGGAAGTTAAAACAAATATTCTGTAAACACCAGCCTGAGAGACTTGTAGGAAGTCAAGGGAACTGTTCTGTAAACACCAGCCTGTGATGCTTGTAGGAAGTGAAAACAAATGTTCTGTAAACACCAGCCTGAGAGGCTGGTAGAAAGTGTAAATCAAATCACATTTATTTATATAGCCCTTTGTACATCAGCTGATATCTCAAAGTGCTGTACAGAAACCCAGCCTAAAACCCCAAACAGCAAACAATGCAGGTGTAAAAGCGCGGTGGCTAGGAAAAACTCCCTAGAAAGGCCAAAACCTAGGAAGAAACCTAGAGAGGAACCTGGCTATGTGGGGTGGCCAGTCCTCTTCTGGCTGTGCCGGGTAGAGATTATAACAGAACATGACCAAGATGTTCAAATGTTCATAAATGACCAGCATGGTCGAATAATAGTAGTGCAGAACAGTTGAAACTGGAGCAGCAGCACAGTCAGGTGGACTGGGGACAGCAAGGAGTCATCATGTCAGGTAGTCCTGGGGCACGGTCCTAGGGCTCAGGTCCTCCGAGAGAGAGAAAGAAAGAGAGAATTAGAGAGAGCATATGTGGGGTGGCCAGTCCTCTTCTGGCTGTGCCGGGTGGAGATTATAACAGAACGTGGCCAAGATGTTCAAATGTTCATAAATGACCAGCATGGTTGAATAATAGTAGGGCAGAACAGTTGAAACTGGAGCAGCAGCATGGCCAGGTGGACTGGGGACAGCAAGGAGTCATCATGTCAGGTTGTCCTGGGGCATGGTCCTAGGGCTCAGGTCCTCCGAGAGAGAGAAAGAAAGAGAGAAGGAGAGAATTAGAGAACGCACACTTAGATTCACACAGGACACCGAATAGGACAGGAGAAGTACTCCAGATATAACAAACTGACCCTAGCCCCCCGACACATAAACTACTGCAGCATAAATACTGGAGGCTGAGACAGGAGGGGTCAGGAGACACTGTGGCCCCATCCGAGGACACCCCCGGACAGGGCCAAACAGGAAGGATATAACCCCACCCACTTTGCCAAAGCACAGCCCCCACACCACTAGAGGGATATCTTAAACATATGTAAACATATATTATGTAAAAACCAGTCTGAGAGGCTTGTAGGAAGTGAAAACAAATGTTCTGTAAACAGCAGCCCGAGAGGCTTGTAGGACGTGAAAACAAATGTTCTGTAAACACCAGCCTGAGAGACTTGTAGGAAGTCAAGGCAAATGTTCTGTAAACACCAGCCTGTGAGGCTTGTAGGAAGTGAAAACAAATATTCTGTAAACACCGGCCCGGGAGGCTGGTAGGGAGTGAAAACAGATGTTTTGTAAACACCAGTCTGAGAGACTTGTAGGAAGTAAAAACAAATGTTCTGTAAACACCAGCCCGAGAGGCTTGTAAGAAGTCAAAACAAATGTTCTGTAAACACCAGCCTGGGAGGCTTGTAGGAAGTGAAAACAAATGTTGTGTAAACACCAGCCTGAGAGGCGTGTAGGAAGTTAAAACAAATATTCTGTAAACACCAGTCTGAGAGACTTGTAGGAAGTCAAGGGAAATGTTCTGTAAACACCAGCCTGGGAGGCTTGTAGGAAGTGAAAACAAATGTTCTGTAAACAGCAGCCCGAGAGGCTTGTAGGACGTGAAAACAAATGTTGTGTAAACACCAGCCTGAGAGGCGTGTAGGAAGTTAAAACAAATATTCTGTAAACACCAGTCTGAGAGACTTGTAGGAAGTCAAGGGAAATGTTCTGTAAACACCAGCCTGGGAGGCTTGTAGGAAGTGAAAACAAATGTTCTGTAAACAGCAGCCCGAGAGGCTTGTAAGAAGTCAAAACAAATGTTCTGTAAACACCAGCCCGGGAGGCTTGTAGGAAGTGAAAACAAATGTTGTGTAAACACCAGCCTGAGAGGCGTGTAGGAAGTTAAAACAAATATTCTGTAAACACCAGTCTGAGAGACTTGTAGGAAGTCAAGGGAAATGTTCTGTAAACACCAGCCTGGGAGGCTTGTAGGAAGTGAAAACAAATGTTCTGTAAACAGCAGCCCGAGAGGCTTGTAGGACGTGAAAACAAATGTTCTGTAAACACCAGCCTGAGAGGCTTGTAGGAAGTGAAAACAAATATTCTGTAAACACCGTCCGAGTGGCTGGTAGGAAGTGAAAACAGATGTTTTGTAAACACCAGTCTGAGAGAATTGTAAAGAAGTCAAAACAAATGTTATGTAAACACCAGCCTGAGAGGTTCTAGGAAGTCAAGGCAAATGTTCTGTAAACACCAGCCTGTGAGGCTTGTAGGAAGTGAAAACAAATATTCTGTAAACACCGGCCCGAGAGGCTGGTAGGGAGTGAAAGCAAATATTCTGTAAACACCAGCCTAGGACACTTGTAGGAAGTGAAAACAAATATTCTGTAAACACCGGCCCGAGTGGCTGATAGGAAGTGAAAACAGATGTTTTGTAAACACCAGTCTGAGAGGCGTGTAGGAAGTCAAAACAAATATTCTCTAAACACCAGACTGAGAGGCTTGTGGGAAGTGAAAAACAAATATTCTGTAAACACCAGCTTGCGAGGCTTGAAGCAAGTGAAAATAAATATTCTGTAAACACCGTCCCGAGTGGCTGGTAGGAAGTGAAAACAAATATTCTGTAAACACCAGCCTGAGAGGCTGGTAGAAAGTGTAAACATATGTTATGTAAACACCAGTCTGAGAGGCTTGTAGGAAGTGAAAACAAATGTTCTGTAAACACCGTCCCGAGTGGCTGGTAGGAAGTGAAAACAGATGTTTTGTAAACACCAGTCTGAGAGACTTGTAGGAAGTTAAAACAAATATTCTGTAAACACCAGCCTGAGAGACTTGTAGGAAGTCAAGGGAAATGTTCTGTAAACACCAGCCTGGGAGGCTTGTAGGAAGTGAAAACAAATGTTCTGTAAACAGCAGCCCGAGAGGCTTGTAGGACGTGAAAACAAATGTTGTGTAAACACCAGCCTGAGAGGCGTGTAGGAAGTTAAAACAAATATTCTGTAAACACCAGTCTGAGAGACTTGTAGGAAGTCAAGGGAAATGTTCTGTAAACACCAGCCTGGGAGGCTTGTAGGAAGTGAAAACAAATGTTCTGTAAACAGCAGCCCGAGAGGCTTGTAAGAAGTCAAAACAAATGTTCTGTAAACACCAGCCCGGGAGGCTTGTAGGAAGTGAAAACAAATGTTGTGTAAACACCAGCCTGAGAGGCGTGTAGGAAGTTAAAACAAATATTCTGTAAACACCAGTCTGAGAGACTTGTAGGAAGTCAAGGGAAATGTTCTGTAAACACCAGCCTGGGAGGCTTGTAGGAAGTGAAAACAAATGTTCTGTAAACAGCAGCCCGAGAGGCTTGTAGGACGTGAAAACAAATGTTCTGTAAACACCAGCCTGAGAGGCTTGTAGGAAGTGAAAACAAATATTCTGTAAACACCGTCCCGAGTGGCTGGTAGGAAGTGAAAACAGATGTTTTGTAAACACCAGTCTGAGAGAATTGTAAAGAAGTCAAAACAAATGTTATGTAAACACCAGCCTGAGAGGTTCTAGGAAGTCAAGGCAAATGTTCTGTAAACACCAGCCTGTGAGGCTTGTAGGAAGTGAAAACAAATATTCTGTAAACACCGGCCCGAGAGGCTGGTAGGGAGTGAAAGCAAATATTCTGTAAACACCAGCCTAGGACACTTGTAGGAAGTGAAAACAAATATTCTGTAAACACCGGCCCGAGTGGCTGATAGGAAGTGAAAACAGATGTTTTGTAAACACCAGTCTGAGAGGCGTGTAGGAAGTCAAAACAAATATTCTCTAAACACCAGACTGAGAGGCTTGTGGGAAGTGAAAAACAAATATTCTGTAAACACCAGCTTGCGAGGCTTGAAGCAAGTGAAAATAAATATTCTGTAAACACCGTCCCGAGTGGCTGGTAGGAAGTGAAAACAAATATTCTGTAAACACCAGCCTGAGAGGCTGGTAGAAAGTGTAAACATATGTTATGTAAACACCAGCCTGTGAGGCTTGTAGGAAGTGAAAACAAATATTCTGTAAACACCGGCCCGAGTGGCTGGTAGGAAGTGAAAACAGATATTCTGTAAACACCAGCCTAGGACACTTGTAGGAAGTTAAAACAAATATTCTGTAAACACCAGCCTGAGAGACTTGTAGGAAGTCAAGGGAAATGTTCTGTAAACACCAGCCTGGGAGGCTTGTAGGAAGTGAAAACAAATGTTCTGTAAACAGCAGCCCGAGAGGCTTGTAGGACGTGAAAACAAATGTTGTGTAAACACCAGCCTGAGAGGCGTGTAGGAAGTTAAAACAAATATTCTGTAAACACCAGTCTGAGAGACTTGTAGGAAGTCAAGGAAATGTTCTGTAAACACCAGCCTGGGAGGCTTGTAGGAAGTGAAAACAAATGTTCTGTAAACAGCAGCCCGAGAGGCTTGTAAGAAGTCAAAACAAATGTTCTGTAAACACCAGCCCGGGAGGCTTGTAGGAAGTGAAAACAAATGTTGTGTAAACACCAGCCTGAGAGGCGTGTAGGAAGTTAAAACAAATATTCTGTAAACACCAGTCTGAGAGACTTGTAGGAAGTCAAGGGAAATGTTCTGTAAACACCAGCCTGGGAGGCTTGTAGGAAGTGAAAACAAATGTTCTGTAAACAGCAGCCCGAGAGGCTTGTAGGACGTGAAAACAAATGTTCTGTAAACACCAGCCTGAGAGGCTTGTAGGAAGTGAAAACAAATATTCTGTAAACACCGTCCCGAGTGGCTGGTAGGAAGTGAAAACAGATGTTTTGTAAACACCAGTCTGAGAGAATTGTAAAGAAGTCAAAACAAATGTTATGTAAACACCAGCCTGAGAGGTTCTAGGAAGTCAAGGCAAATGTTCTGTAAACACCAGCCTGTGAGGCTTGTAGGAAGTGAAAACAAATATTCTGTAAACACCGGCCCGAGAGGCTGGTAGGGAGTGAAAGCAAATATTCTGTAAACACCAGCCTAGGACACTTGTAGGAAGTGAAAACAAATATTCTGTAAACACCGGCCCGAGTGGCTGATAGGAAGTGAAAACAGATGTTTTGTAAACACCAGTCTGAGAGGCGTGTAGGAAGTCAAAACAAATATTCTCTAAACACCAGACTGAGAGGCTTGTGGGAAGTGAAAAACAAATATTCTGTAAACACCACCTTGCGAGGCTTGAAGCAAGTGAAAATAAATATTCTGTAAACACCGTCCCGAGTGGCTGGTAGGAAGTGAAAACAAATATTCTGTAAACACCAGCCTGAGAGGCTGGTAGAAAGTGTAAACATATGTTATGTAAACACCAGTCTGAGAGGCTTGTAGGAAGTGAAAACAAATGTTCTGTAAACACCGTCCCGAGTGGCTGGTAGGAAGTGAAAACAGATGTTTTGTAAACACCAGTCTGAGAGACTTGTAGGAAGTTAAAACAAATATTCTGTAAACACCAGCCTGAGAGACTTGTAGGAAGTCAAGGGAAATGTTCTGTAAACACCAGCCTGGGAGGCTTGTAGGAAGTGAAAACAAATGTTCTGTAAACAGCAGCCCGAGAGGCTTGTAGGACGTGAAAACAAATGTTCTGTAAACACCGTCCCGAGTGGCTGGGAGGAAGTGAAAACAAATATTCTTTAAACACTGTCCCAAGTGGCTGGTAGGAAGTGAAAACAGATATTTTGTAAACACCAGTCTGAGAGACTTGTAGGAGGTAAAAACAAATGTTCTGTAAACACCGTCCCGAGTGGCTGGTAGGAAGTGAAAACAGATGTTTTGTAAACACCAGTCTGAGAGAATTGTAAGAAGTCAAAACAAATGTTATGTAAACACCAGCCTGAGAGGTTGTAGGAAGTCAAGGCAAATGTTCTGTAAACACCAGCCTGTGAGGCTTGTAGGAAGTGAAAACAAATATTCTGTAAACACCGGCCCGAGAGGCTGGAAGGGAGTGAAAACAGATGTTTTGTAAACACCAGTCTGAGAGACTTGTAGGAAGTAAAAACAAATGTTCTGTAAACACCAGCCCGAGAGGCTTGTAATAAGTCAAAACAAATGTTCTATAAACACCAGCCTGGGAGGCTTGTAGGAAGTGAAAACAAATGTTGTGTAAACACCGGCCTGAGAGACTTGTAGGAAGTCAAGGCAAATGTTCTGTAAACACCAGCCTGTGAGGCTTGTAGGAAGTGAAAACAAATATTCTGTAAACACCGGCCCGAGAGGCTGGTAGGAAGTGAAAACAGATGTTTTGTAAACACCAGTCTGAGAGACTTGTAGGAAGTAAAAACAAATGTTCTGTAAACACCAGCCCGAGAGGCTTGTAATAAGTCAAAACAAATGTTCTATAAACACCAGCCTGGGAGGCTTGTAGGAAGTGAAAACAAATGTTGTGTAAACACCGGCCTGAGAGACTTGTAGGAAGTCAAGGCAAATGTTCTGTAAACACCAGCCTGTGAGGCTTGTAGGAAGTGAAAACAAATATTCTGTAAACACCGGCCCGAGAGGCTGGTAGGAAGTGAAAACAGATGTTCTGTAAACACGAGCCTGAGACTCTTGCAGGAAGTGGAAACAAATGTTCTGTAAACACCAGCCTAGGACACTTGTAGGAAGTGAAAACAAATATTCTGTAAACACCGGCCCGAGTGGCTGATAGAAGTGAAAACAGATGTTTTGTAAACACCAGTCTGAGAGGCGTGTAGGAAGTCAAAACAAATATTCTCTAAACACCAGACTGAGAGGCTTGTGGGAAGTGAAAAACAAATATTCTGTAAACACCAGCCTGCGAGGCTTGAAGCAAGTGAAAATAAATATTCTGTAAACACCGTCCCGAGTGGCTGGTAGGAAGTGAAAACAAATATTCTGTAAACACCAGCCTGAGAGGCTGGTAGAAAGTGTAAACATATGTTATGTAAACACCAGTCTGAGAGGCTTGTAGGAAGTCAAGGCAAATGTTCTGTAAACACCAGCCTGAGAGGCTTGTAGGAAGTGAAAACAAATATTCTGTAAACACCGGCCCGAGAGGCTGGTAGGGAGTGAAAACAGATGTTTTGTAAACACCAGTCTGAGAGACTTGTAGGAAGTAAAAACAAATGTTCTGTAAACACCAGCCCGAGAGGCTTGTAATAAGTCAAAACAAATGTTCTATAAACACCAGCCTGGGAGGCTTGTAGGAAGTGAAAACAAATGTTGTGTAAACACCGGCCTGAGAGACTTGTAGGAAGTCAAGGCAAATGTTCTGTAAACACCAGCCTGTGAGGCTTGTAGGAAGTGAAAACAAATATTCTGTAAACACCGGCCCGAGAGGCTGGTAGGAAGTGAAAACAGATGTTCTGTAAACACGAGCCTGAGACTCTTGCAGGAAGTGGAAACAAATGTTCTGTAAACACCAGCCTAGGACACTTGTAGGAAGTGAAAACAAATATTCTGTAAACACCGGCCCGAGTGGCTGATAGAAGTGAAAACAGATGTTTTGTAAACACCAGTCTGAGAGGCGTGTAGGAAGTCAAAACAAATATTCTCTAAACACCAGACTGAGAGGCTTGTGGGAAGTGAAAAACAAATATTCTGTAAACACCAGCCTGCGAGGCTTGAAGCAAGTGAAAATAAAAATTCTGTAAACACCGTCCCGAGTGGCTGGTAGGAAGTGAAAACAAATATTCTGTAAACACCAGCCTGAGAGGCTGGTAGAAAGTGTAAACATATGTTATGTAATCACCAGTCTGAGAGGCTTGTAGGAAGTGAAAACAAATGTTCTGTAAACACCAGCCTGAGAGGCTTGTAGGAAGTGAAAACAAATATTCTGTAAACACCGTCCCGAGTGGCTGGTAGGAAGTGAAAACAAATGTTCTGTAAACACGAGCCTGAGACTCTTGCAGGAAGTGAAAACAAATGTTCTGTAAACACCGTCCTGAGTGGCTGGTAGGAAGTGAAAACAAATATTCTGTAAACACCAGCCTGGGAGGCTTGTAGGAAGTGAAAACAAATATTCTGTAAACACCGTCCCGAGTGGCTGGTAGGAAGTGAAAACAAATGTTCTGTAAACACGAGCCTGAGACTCTTGCAGGAAGTGGAAACAAATGTTCTGTAAACACCGTCCCGAGTGGCTGGTAGGAAGTGAAAACAAATGTTATATAAACACCAGCCTGAGAGGTTGTAGGAAGTCAAGGCAAATGTTCTGTAAACACCAGCCTGTGAGGGTTGTAGGAAGTGAAAACAAATATTCTGTAAACACCAGCCTGAGAGGCGTGTAGGAAGTCAAAACAAATATTCTCTAAACACCAGCCTGAGAGGCTTGTAGGAAGTGAAAACAAATATTCTGTAAACACCAGCCTGCGAGGCTTGAAGCAACTGAAAATAAATATTCTGTAAACACCAGCCTGGGATCCTTGTAGGAAGTGAAAACAAATATTCTGTAAACACCGGCCCGAGAGGCTGGTAGGAAGTGAAAACAGATGTTCTGT